>NW_014555734.1:87968-222720 GCF_001313825.1 Dinoponera quadriceps
CATGAAACGTCACATTAGGCCTTCGGCACACGATGCTTATTTTCGTGCTGGGATCCAAAAAAATCTAGAAATATAATGTGGATGGCAAGAAGGGAGGGGGGAGGGTAATTCCACATGTAATATTGGAAGGAGGTCCAAGTATTTTTTTACAAGTGATAAAAAGTGACGAAGAGGGAGAAAGGTAAAAGTATTCAATTTTGCGTGACGGTAGTAGTTGAATAGCTTCTAAATGGGTTTCTCAGTGTGAGGGACGTCGTGACGGCGGCGAGGGTGGTGACATCCATAGCGCGCACTTCGGTCTATTCGACTACCGTATGCGTAAGCTCCTATTGTAACGCGGTAAGCTAACGCATTACGCGTTACGGTCCGATCGAGAAGCCGTGTTGTCCGGCTGTCTGCGCTCGCTTCAGGTTCGCGCGATCCGTATGGAGCGCAAAAGCCGCTCAGCTGGCGATCCGACGGCCTATTTATGCTACGTTAGAGCTCTCGGGTAGAGAGAAAGAGAGACCGAGAGAGGGAGAAAGAGAATGAGAAAACGAGACGACCACTTGGTGCGAATCTAGTTACCGAGAAAGGCGAGGTTTGCGGCGATGCCTTAAGACCGAGAGTCGCGCATCGGGTGAAACAGAGAGAGAAAGAGAGAGAGAGAGAGAGAGAGCGAGAATCTCCGTCCGAGTGGAAATTTCGCCGCCGTATCTCCGTGCGTATTCCAGCGCAGAGAGCGACCGCCGCCGCGCGCGGTAGGAAATCCGAATAATTACGGCGCGCAGATGCATCGACCGAAATTTTATCGCGACGCAATATCGATACCTTCGGAGATCCTAGAACTGCGCGCCGAGTACAGAAAGAGAGAGTGTGTGTGTGAGAGAGAGAGAGACAGAGCGTACCACACCACAGTACCGTTCCGGTTTGCTCCCTGCTAAGCGCACTCCCATTACGGCTGGATATTTAACGTGTGCTGTCGCATAAATGCACGTTACGGATAGCTGCGCGTATTACAATAAGCAATTAACGAGCGATATCGTGTTCTATAAATTACGAAGCTCGGATGCATCGGCGTAACCGATGCTCGCGTACGCGAAACGTGAAACGCGGGGTTCTCTGCACCTGTATATGTACGCGCGCGTGTGTTTGTGTGTGTACACCCGTGCGAGGGAGCGTCGCACAAGCACTCGCGAAACAACGAGCCCACGGAAAAGGGAATAACACGGAAGGTAGCGCGGGGGCGGACGATTCGCGCTCTGTATTATCGAGATTCTCCATTATCGTTCTTAATCTTCCGTGACGCACCGCGCGCATATTTGCATTTCCCTTCGACCGGGCATCACGCGCTCGTCCATTCGAATTCTTCGTGCAAACACGAGCTCGCGGGTAATAAAAGTGGAAAGAGAGAGAGAGAGCGAACTCGAGCGAGAGATCTACATATGTACATATATATTGGAATATCCAATAACGCGACGTTTAATATCGGAACATTAGAGTCGGCCCCGGTTGCCCAGATGTTTCCCCGGCATTCGGATCATACCGGACGCTACATTGATTCCGGCCGCTAATTCAATTCTCCGTGTGTATGGCATCTTTTCTCTCGAGATCATAATTGGGATTAGGCTTGAGCGAGCGCGCGAGGAGAGTGACTCTGCGAGGATGACGACGCTGCGTACGAGGAAGGGGGCTATACCCTCTTGCACAGAAGGGGCAGCGTCCCTCGCCTCGTGTGTGCTCACCACGCACGCACGCATGCACGCGCCCACACACGGACGCGGAGCAGCACGCGGGCAAAGTGCATTCTTCGTCGGTATACACAGGCGTCGGTGTCGCATCGTCAGGCCACGCGTAGTAGAGAGAGAGAGAGCCTGTGCAACGCCAGGCGAGGCAGGCGAGGCGCGGCGAGACGAGGTGAGGCGAGACGAAGCGAGGCCAGGCGAGGCGAGGCGAGGTGAGGCGAGCGAATCGGTCGTTACCAACCAGCAAGGCAGGCATATAGCACGGGCAGCAGAGGCGAGGGTGCGTCGCCCGGGATATCGATCGCCTCTAAACAAACATGGCTCGTTTTAGTCGAAGGAGTCGACTTCTATCCCGGTATAAATCACGGTTATTCCTTCCTGCGCGCGTGTATACGGGGTGTCTCGTTCGTCCGTGACACGACCATCGTCGTCTCGCCGCAACCACCGCTGCCGCCGCCGTCATCGTCGTCGTCCTCGTCCTCCTCCTCCTCCTTTCCTGCTCGTCGTCGCGCTGTACCGCGCGCCGCTTGTATCCTCGCGAGTAACGCGGATGGTGAGAAGTCGTTTCGAAACTCTCGCTTCTTCGACCACTTCCGAGAGTATCGAGGAAGACGACTCATGGAGGACAACAATTTTTGTCGTCACCCGCCGTGTGTCAAGGGGCTTTCCCTTCCTCTTTCTTTCCCTCCTTCTCTCTATCTCTCTTTTCCTCGTTAGAGCGTCCGAGCGTGGATCGAACAGCACCTCGTGGAATTCGAGTGATCGAATCGTGACGGAAAAGCATTTTCCGCTTATACACACGTATTCGAATATTCGTTTCATTAAAAGCGAGATCGAATTCTCGTCCCGCGCGCGATCCGGCGGATATAAATTCGAGGACATGTATATTTTGTAATAAAATATATTATCATGAGAAAGAAAAAGGAAAGAGGACGGGAGAGAGAGAGGGAACGTTATGATGAATAGCACTCGGAGATAAGCGAGTGTGTCATGTAAAATTACGAGATCGTACACAAAATTTAGAATTTCACCGCAGGGTTAAAATTGCGCTCGCGCATGGTCGCGTCCGTTTCTTTCCGCAGACAAGTCATATTTATGCCTGAGCGATTTGTTCGCACGAACGATTTATCAAGCGGCGAACCCCCCTTTCCGAAAAAAAGGGTATAAAAATCAACATTGAGATATCACAGTCGCGTTCTGGTCGCGCCACACTCAACGAAATAATCGCGACTCGAAGCGTCGTTGGGCACGTCGCGATCGCATAATTATACACGTTTCGCTTGGCAGGCCGGCGTCGAGTCGGATTCTGAACGCGCGCGAGAAAGTGAGAGAGACAGAGAAAGAAAGAAAGGTGTTGCACACCCGTGCGATTTCGTGCCGATCGCGATTCCCGCGGAAAAGAACGCGCGGGAGGTATCTTATCCGGCGAAGAGTGCAACAAGATTACGCTAATAGTCAGCGGCGCAGTGAAAATAATTACAGAGCTACGCGGACGATGCTTTTTATCGTATCGCGACGAAAGCTAATCCATATTGCGAGGTTCCACGCGAGAGAGAGAGAGAACCTCGACGACGCCTCGGTTCAATTCGTGCGCGCATCGTTCGTCCTCCACAGCCGCTCGCTTCATCGAGAGATGGACTCCAAAGTCCATTTCGCAGATTCGTCGGAAACGTGACGACGTGAAACGTAAAAGGACCGGAAGGTCGGAACCGGGTGGAAGGTAGCGGAATTCGAGGCATGCGGGAGTGAGTGAGTGAACGAACGAACGAGTGAGAAAGAGATGGATAAAGATGGAAAGACTCACCTGCGACCGTGAGAGTGGCGTTCCTACTCGGGGCGGATCCTGCCTGATTCCTCGCGACGCACCAATAAACACCGCCATCTTGCTCCTTCTTGCCGTGCATCACACGCAGAAAGAACAGGGATCCCGTAGGCAGCAGGACTCGTCGGGACTTGGTGTCACCCTTGTGCGACGTCTGCACAAGCTCGCCGTCCTTGTACCACTCTATCACCGGCTCGGGCTTGCCCTCCGCCTTGCAGTTCAACGTCACCGGCTCATTTTTCGCGACTATTATGTCGGACGGGTGCTCGGTTATCCGTGGACTTTTCAGCTGCCCTGAAAACAAAAAGGCCCAGCTGACTTTGGCGTTTCGTGCGTGTTGCGCGCCGCCTCGTGCGTCTTGGAAATCCAATTAGTTCGACCTTTCAACCGGAGATATTTTTGTCGCAACACGCGCGCTGTTACGCCGTTGTTTTATTTCACGTTGGATTATTTCAACTTGAGGGGGTGGAGGGACGGGGGGAGCTTCGTGTAAGCGCACGCATTTGCCGGCTCGTCGCCGACGTTAATCTTGCGGGGATATTATTTTACCCGCGTATTATAATATCGCAAAGTGATATTAATATGCACAGTTTATTATGTATTTACGCGAGATCGAACGCTACCTCGCGGAGCAGGCGCGCGAACAGCCGAGAGAGCAACCATGAATTTTCTCTTGTTTCGCTCCCGACTATCTCCACTTTCTCAATTTTGTATGGAACGGCGTTGCGCAAGGTTGCGCCGCGAACTCGTTAATTTTCTAACACTCGGTCGTAAACACACAGAGGAACGAAAATTAAATCCGGCTGCCTTATTTTTAAGCACCGTCTCATAAAATTTTCCGTGTTTAAAGCTCGTTGCGAATAACAACACGAACGCAAGAATTATGCGATACGGCGAAGCTTACGTTTACCTTGGAAAGTAGAAGAAGAACGAGAGGGCATCAATGTAAGACTCGTAATTCACGTCGAAACTGGCGACGTCGACGCTGTGCGAATTAGCGTTTTATGCGTCTGCGAGTCGGCCGCAATCAGCGCAATTGCGGAATCGATTCCCTAGGAATTAATTCGAGCGAAGCAAGATATTTCCGGCACACACAGCGAGAGATCGCGTATCTAATATTAATTAATTTTAACTCAATTATTTCCGTTTTTACGTGCGTGACCGTCAGGAAAGAGAGAGAGAGAGAGAGAAAGACATGGACAGAGATATAGAGGCTTGCCGATAAATTTATCGATAAACCTCGGCAACATGTTTTCATAAACGCGATGTAAACAAACCATAAACCAATTTGCGGTGACATCCCGTGCAACGATTCTCGGCTTAGCTAATATTATACGTAGCGTCCCGCTGTGACATTTTATAAATAACGAATATACGAATTATGCAACGTGATAATTCACGTGACATATATACACGTAAAAGCCATATGTCGCGTGTCACGCACACATACATATGTACTTATTTACATATATACATATATATCTCTGACGGAAATGGATATTATTAATACGCGAGAGCAATAAATAAAATTACTACCGGATGATTACACGAGTAATCGAGTAACCAACTAACCGAGTCGTCAATAATTTGGCACTCTTCCCGAAAGGCCGGCGCACGCGAGCGGGACGCGGTCGACACGACTCCACTAACGAAAGTGCGACGGCGATAGCGAGTGATAGCGAGTCGAGGTTCGCACGAGCGCGCACCCCGACCGGCGATCTCGGACGATTTTTCGCCACTCGCCCCTAACAGGCTACCAGAGATCGCGTCTACTCGTTCGGCGTGCTTTGAGCTCACGCACGCACGCACGTACGCGCGCGCATGAACGCGCACGTGCGCGACTACGCGCTACGAAAGTCGCATAGTCGAGCGTGGATGTGTGTAGTGGTGTGCGCCGGGTGTCCTATTTAGATAACTGAATTATGGATGAATTATTGGCCGCCGGTGTATACGTAGTGCAGGTATATAATTTGATAATATCGCCGCCTCTGGCGTTCTATCTCCGTGCCACGATTTCGGGTCGCGTGGTATATGTCGCCGAACCGTCCATATGCATTATGCGTGCGCTCGGCGCATACGTGCACACGCGGGCGGCGTGGATACGCGCGTCGCGTCGCGTCGTCGCGCTGCGAAGCCAGGCAGGTATTAGTCATCGATAGTGGCTCGGATTACCTGTGGTTACACGCATTATTAGATAGGCGCCCCGGTACCTAGTCGGACATTCCTCCACGTAGTGCCTCTGTTCGCTTATGTATATACGCGATCCCAATTAAATCGATCGAGAGCCGTTTGCCCCGTCGTTGCGCCGGTTTTTGCGACGAAGCAAACTTGACCAATTCGTGGTCCGCTGTATGATTTTTGTTATTTTCACTATTACCTGGAATATCTTTTCCCCCCGACCCGCCAAATGACTTTTACGTTATCAACTGTATGAAAGGAAACCAAATATATCACCGATGCAGATGTGTATAATGAAAAAACAAACGAACGGGTGAAATAAATTTCGTTATTTTACGGGTGAAACGTATCTCTATATGTTACATTTGATTTTTTTTTTTTTATTTTGCGAACGGTATTTCGATTTTATGCGTGTGACGCGCGCGGATAATTTGTAGTTCATCAAGATGGCCCTATTTGCAGAGCGGCCACGTCTACGATCTGGAGTCCTAATGAGGTGAATCCAAACGGGCAAGTTCGACGCTAAAACGACGTTTGACCCGCTCTGCTTACGTTTACCTTTGCGTTTTAATAATTCGCGCAAATTGCCCGGCCTCGTTCGATATACGCGCGCCCCGTGCAGCACATAAGGAGGTCGCACTGTTTGCAGCTCATTATCATACCAGTTTCTACTTTTCCTATCACTGCGCCGTATTCTCGCGTGTAAGAGAAGGCCAAGTGTCGTGTCGTATTCACGCAATCATTCGTTTCATTGCTATACTGTGTATATTCGCTCAAGATCTCTCGTGCGTTTGTCGCGCAAGGTTAACGCAAATAGTGCTGTTGCTTTTTTTCTTCTTCTGTTGCTTTACTCACTCGCGAGGCAATTCATCAGGCGTAAATATATCCTTCACAGTAAAACGGAACTTGTATTCTCAGCACGCGTTCCTTTTAATGGAATAGAATCTGCATTATTATGCTCTAGGATACTTTTTAAGTTTCTCAGAGTGAAATCTTACTGAAAACGAGTGAAAATCCACTCGAAGCGATAGCGGAAATACTGCCGTTTGCGATCGCGGGGGTGAATATTTAGCTGAAACTTGGAATGGATTCTGGATTCGTACACTGAGAAAAATCTCCATCGGATAAACCGATTGAATGACGTATCCGATTGTTATTTTTATTGTCCGATCAAGCGATAGATACCTTTATCCGATGAAGTTATCGATGCAGTTACCGATGAAACCTAATCGCAGAATTAGTCGCCCTCTCTATATACATTGTAATTTTTATCGGACAAAGGCACGACTTGATCGGATGAAATGGCGAAATGATCGGACGTTCTTCAGTGTACGAGCGCGGATGTCTCAGTCGATCAGAATGATCTTGTTCCAACAACCGCCAAGTACATCCGGATTCACTCTTTAATTTCGAATGAAAATATTCGCTCGACGATTCAGAGTGAATGAATTTCACTCTGTACGCGAAAAAAGTCACTCGACTTCGAATGACTCCGCCGCCACTCTACTTTTCCCGTGAAATTTCGCTCGAAGAAATCCAGAGAATAACATACTGTCGGAACAATAAACAGGTACTATTATAAAAATGAAGTGCAGACAGTCGTCACGCAAGGCAAAATGTAAAGAAAACACGCATTAAACGACACAGAGTGTTGCGTGCGTGCGTGTGTGTGTCACTTGATGTAATTACGAAGCTTTACCACGCGGTTTTGATACGCGTTCAGCGCGACATTTCTCATAAGGGCGCATAACGTTTAGTTGAGACTTACTAAACGGGAATTCGAACGACGGGGTGTCGAATGACGCTCCTAACATTGGTTAGACATCCGGTGGCAACGGCGTTGAATACACGTTTAATTCTTTGTTTGAATTATTCAGCAAGGTGCATATGTAGTAACCGTGCGCCGGGCATTTCCAGAAAAGAAACGGATACCCGCTTTATATGCAAACGAAACTAAATACGTTCGCGTCGTCGCCGTCGTCGTCCCTTCAGCGATAGGAGCATCCGAACAAACAGTGTTCTTAACGATACGTGTCTTACACACACACACACACACACAAATAAACACATCGTACGATCCGTAGAATAACCTTTATGAATCATTATTTGTGTATATACATATGAATATATATGTGAATATGAATAATGTAATAGCTGTTTATATCCTCTTCCAAAAGAGGTGCGAAAAGTTGATGCTCGACATTACTGAAATCATTGGTGTCATTTTTCGGTCAAATCATGCGTACGTGCGAATTCTGATCGTTCATCAATTTATATATTTAAGAAAATAAAAAAATTAAAATATTAAAGAAGGAGAAGATAAATAGAGTTATTTTTTTTTAATCTGATAGAGAATTTTAGCATGATGCCTATTTAATTACACACGAACTTGGATTTTTTTGCGTTTGATAATTAGCTAAGTGGCGCGTGTTTGGCGTAGATATCACCTGTAAATATGTAATAAATTTGTTAGGAGTGGAAGAAGTGCGATTTTGTAGGTACAATTTTCTTCGGAAACTTCGGGATCCTTCGGATTCGAGATCTGGAAATTTCGCGACGCTCGCGCGCCTCGATGCAACACCCGGTATTGCCATAATCGGATTTCCGGTCGGTCGTACGGATTCTCGTGCAGTTCGATATCCATAAATCAGCATAGCGCCGGGTCACACACGCCATCGGCGCAGATTTATATCGGCCACTTATGCGCGCAACGCGCGCTTATCGCTAACTACATCTGCGCGCGATGTCTCGAGACTCTCGTTAAAATACGTGACGTATTTATTTTCGCCCGGCAAAATTGACTGGAGGTTTGCACGAGGGGAGAGATTCCGCCGAATAAAAAACCATCTTGATCCGGGCTCGCTCGGCGCAGACACCGCCGCACACTCAGACACCGACGATGAATAAATAAACGAGATCGAGCAATCGCGTTTAGTACCGCAGAGACACCGGTAGGGTAACTTATATTTATACATTAGACGGATTAAGATCGTAAGCTGCGGCGACTAAATTTGTCACGATCCGCGTGACTGCTTCAATAATTTATGCATCGACGGCCGTGTTCGACGGCGTTAACCCGTCGACGCGTTCTGAGCACGGCTGTGTTACATCCGTATATAAGCGCCGTGCACCGAGAGGAAAGCGTTCGATACCTGTGACTATAATTGCAACAGCTAAATAATATCCAAGAAGACCAATTTTGCCCTGCTATAACGCTAACAATTTTACGTGGATATCGCTGTTATTTGGTTTCTCGTTAGAACGAGACGGAAAATGTATACGGCGTCGAAAATAATCATAAAAAATTAATAACGCTCGACAATAATTCGCTTTAACGAATACAGCTTCGGTGACCTCGACCTTGACACATATCGTTAAAAATATCCTCCAGAGTGAACTATAGGTTCCAACCGGCTTTGTTTATTAAAAAATTATTAACAAGAGGAGTTTCGTCAAACCTTTTTTTTTTTTTCAAACGTGTCGACGCGAATTCGTTCCGTTACTCAAAGTATCGGATGAGTGCAGATGCGTGCTATTAAATTTTGCGCGAGCTCTGTGAAGGGGACAGTGGGAGGGGGGGCCTTTTTGTTTCGTGAAAATTCAAACACAAGCGCGATCGAGAGATCTCGTGTGTACGTGCGATAACAACATTGGCGACTTGGAAAACTCGCGTGGATGCACGCGCGCGTTGTTCATTTCCTCCTCTATTTCCGATGGCGCCATTTAAATCGCAACTGCCCTAACTAACTGGAAATCGAAGTCCCGCCGCGGCATTCCCATCCTCAAGGGGCATGTGGATAGTGCGTCAATGTGTATATGTGTGTGTATGTCTGAGTGTTGTGAGTGTGTTGAAAAAGAAAGAGAGAGAGAGAGAGAGTGAGAAGGGCAGACAGGGAGAGAGAGTGCCATTTGCCACGAAGTTTGATTTGTTCCGAACAAGCGCGCGAGAGGAAGAGTCCTGTCTATTGGCATTAATATATACGAGAAATTGCTCGGGAGCCAACGAAAATCGATGGGCACCATTAAACCTAACAAAGAACACCGAGCGAGCGCGAATGGACGGACGCTCACTCGCTCGCTCGTTCGCTCGCGCAATTGCATAAGCGCGGAATAATGCAGTTTTACACAATGGAAACATGGAATGAAATTTGCAATTATAAACGGATCCATCGTTTATACCCTCATTTCGCATCGCTGTTGTACCATCCATCATTTACATTCGCGTGAGATATCAACCGTGATTACGTATACGAGAGAATTCGGTCCGCGCGCGCGTCTATCCCGCGAAAAATACTCGGCTTTGATTTTATTAAACGCGCGCTGAAATCACAAAACCAACCAATTCCCGTCAATCCCGCGGTTAAAACGAAATGTACTCTCGCCCCCGGGTGCGAGGAGGGCGCGGAGGGGACGAGGAGATCGGAATCAGAGTCTCCTCGCGATTTTCATTATTTTTTCAATATTTTATAAATGGAATATAATATATACGTTTTTCCGGCAAATATCCAAAATCAGCTGTCCATCAAAAAATATGTATAGAGTGTCGAACGCAAACATATAAAATTGTTAAATGTAAAATTGTTAAATAAAATTCAAAAAGAACCGATTTTCACATCGTTTACTCTTCCGAATTTTCTCTCTCTCTCTCTCTCTCTTTCTTTTTTTCTCTCCCCCCCTCTGAGATTGCCCGAATCTTCCTGATTGCATCTATCGAAACACGCGACACGGCACGATCGTTTGTCACCGGACGCGATATTACGATCGACTCGTCGCGAGTATGGTTTTTAATTCCGACGCGCGCGACCTCCCGCGAAACTTTGTTCTCTCTTCCGTCGTCCCTCCGCCCCTTCGTCTGCTACGCGGGTGTAATCATATTACACCTATGTCGCGACTGATGTCATTGTCGTTCATTTCTATTAAATAACGTGATTTATGGGACGGCCTTTTTCCGGTATCTCGCGCGCCAGGACGTTCCCGGTCGATCGACTCGACCCGGCTCGACTCGTAAGCCCTTTTTCTCGCGTATCTCGCGCGCTCCATCGTTGTTCCCGCTCGCACATGCCGCGTTACGCCAGGGGCTTGCGATTTCCTTTTGTTCGCCGCGCTCTGTGCAGGGAGACGGGAAACAATGGTGTTCACGGCGAAATTAAAACCGCCTACGGACTTTTCATATTTCGTCGACGAGCGATGGCGACGACGACGGTAGTGGCGACGACGACGGGCGAGTCTTTGCTCCATGGCTCTCTTGCGCTAAATTACCCCGAGGCATTTCGTTTCATTTCAGCTTGCCGTATCAACCGAGCGCCAGGCGGGCGTCGAGAGCTGTGTACGCGATATACGCGATGTGTCTCTCACCCAGCACTTTTTTCTACCCGGGATCCTTCGAGATTTTCGGGACGACTTCCTCTCAACGATAACGCTGTCGAGACAGCAACGACGGCGCGAGCGTCCTCGAGTTATTAAGCGATCCGAGATACGGCGGATCTTTTTGCGAATTGAGCCTTATAAGAGCGCGAATGAGACGACGACGGATAAGTCTATCTCAAGTGGATCTTACACCTCGGCAGCGTTTCAAAAATCAGCGCAAGCCGAGACAGAAGCGTAACTATCGACTATCCGGAGAATTCGGATTAAATTACCCAGTTCAAATTGCAGATTAACATTCTTCCCTTCGCCGGAAAAACGATGTCTGATATCTGTAACTACTGCGCACGATGAAATAATTCCAGTCATCGAAAACATGTTTTTGTCGCAAGTACTATTGTAATGTAAATAATAATAATAATCTGATAGTCGCATAGCGTTATTATTGCTCTCTTGTCGAAACACTAAGACAAAATACGGCCGGCTACAATAAACTTCAATTTTCGCGATATTAACCATCTCTCTTTTCTGCGTCGATGCGTTACACTGTTACCATTACGAATGGAAATCCAAGAGAGACGCGAATATTTTCCGTAAGAATATCCCGCCGGGAGAAGAACGTTTGTAAATGTCGGATTTCGTTAATAAAGCGCGATTTATCGTATTCAGTTGATTCGTCGCCCGCGGCTTGATCCGTACGGCACGATACTATTGTTCGAGCTTAGCCTCGAATAAAAACCGAATTCATCTTTCTCTCTCTGTCCCGCGGATATGTGCGCGGAATATCCGTCTGACGGGAAGGAATCGCGCACGAGACTCCCGACAGCCGGGGAGACGTAATATTCTCATTGTCGGTACATAACAGGCGCCGGGCATTTCCGCGCGTTTTAACGTTGCGAGCGGCGGGCAATCGATAACTTTTTAAAGCGGATAGGCTGCGCCCGCGTGCACGAGAGCGAGAGAATCTCACACATGTCCGAAATCGCGCGCGACATCTCGCCCGTCCGTGCATGCTCGGCCGGATCGCGGTGTAATACAAGCGGAATGTCCATTTCGTGCGCGTTCTATAACGAAATCGAGATACACCAAATTCGTAATGTGGATTCTAATTCCGGACCGGCGGCTCGTCTCGGTATTTGAGCGCCGTATCGCCGGCGATCGCCGGATATAAAATTGAAGCGGGACCGTACACTCCGATCGCCGGGAATTCTCCCGATATCACGTGTGCGAAAGACATTTTATCGTTACCACCACGCAAATAGACAGAGCTGCAATTTCGAGCGCGTATTATGTTATGGTTCTCGATACTCGAACACGTTCTCGATACGATAACGCGGCTCTCTGCCTGCATACAACATAATTCGAACGTCGTAAGGAGAGCTCACGGCCAAGGAGAATTTCTCTTATTAATCGGTGAAACCTCGCCCGTGAGAAGCAGCGAGCGAGCTGCTTAAATTAACGAACGACGCGGCGTGAAATTCGATATTCGCAGCGGGGATAAGCAGGCGTCGTGGTGCGTATTAAGGCCGATGGACGGATCCGCGAGACGATGACGACGGCGATTAGAGACGGATGAGAGCCGTGCGAATCGGGCGTAACATTAATCCCCGAATAATGACACAGACGTACGGTAGGTGTTTTCCCAACGGCTGTCGGCTGTTGCTAGTCTTAATAGCCGTTCTAACCGTACGTCCGATGACTCGGCGTATGGCGTCACGACCGCGATGTCAGTATTGATTTACCGTCGGTTTGGTGGCTCCGCCGCTATCTCTCTCCATCTCCCAATTTCACTCTCTCTCTCTCTCTCTCTCACCGCTCTCTCTGGCGCTTATCATTCCCATTCGCTCTAATTCGCCATTTCCTCCCTTGTTCTGGCGGGGAAGAGTCCGAAGTGGGAAGAGGCTAAAGAAAGACCGAGAGCCGACCGTTAGATCGATCTACACGGAGGGAAGGAGGACGAACGAGAGTGCGCTCAGATTGGTACAATAGTTTCTGTCCTTCTCCCTCGGTCTGCTGCTCTTTATTTCCTTCCGTCTTTCAGTCTCTCGATCTCTTCCTCTCCGCCTCGATTCTCTCGATGAAGACGATAGTGTGTGGCTACCATAGACGGAGGAATAACTGCGCGATGACTCGGCGCGTATTTCACGCGCGCGCGAACCGAAAGAAAGAGACGCGAGGAAGACCGGCTCCAGCTAAACGCGTGCATACGCGCGTGTACGCACGTGTGCGTGCCGCGTGGGTGCGCGCAAACGACGAACGAGACAGAGAGCTCTGTCCGTCTCCTCCTCGGCGGGCTTCCAAAAGGATCTTTCGCCTCAGAAATACTCAATTACGGCGGTTTATAGTGTGATTTTAATTCGGTGGCCCCGGCGGATTAGCTTCACTCTCGATCGTTATCTTCTTTTATGCGCGGAAATTATTACCGTCGCGCCGGTTCGCTAACGAACGGCTTGATTTCCCTGAGAATGGCCGAGGGAAGAACGGCGAGATGCATCACGCGATCGGTTTTAAACGAAAGAAAGAGAGAATAATCGGCCTTTGGAAAAATCGAGCGGTCCGTTTCCTAACGAAATTTGCGAGCGGCTCCTTTTAGTCGACATTAATTAAATCGACAGTCAAGAGCGAGGTAAAATCTCCGTTAATTGACTGAAAAACAAAAGAGAGGGAAGGAGGAGAGCGCGCGAGAGACAGAGAGAGGGATTTCGTTATCTATTGCGCTTTACTACGCTCGATTATTCGTTCGTGAGATATCGCTAGTCACGGCGCAAGAGAAACGGAGAGAATCTATCGCTGCCAGCGATTCATTGTACTTCTGCTGACGATAGCGCGCGAATGATTAATCGAAACATCGCGTTACATCGCGTTGGAACACGTACACGTCGCGAAACGTTATTTCACGATGGCACACAGCGGGAAAAAACTGCGGGATTCTCCGGTCAAAAGAACTCAAAGTGGCAATGATATCTAGCCGATATCGATTACCAATGCCCAACGCGAACTTGGAAATACTCGAGAGCCCGTACTCAATTGGGTATTACGGGTAGCGCGAGCGCGATAGCGTATTATCGATACTCGGTATGCGCTTTGGAGAGCTTCAAATCCGTACTCAGGTACGTCGATTGCGAACGCAATAGCGGCTGAGACGCAATAAAGTAGTATATGAGTGATGCGCGATCGAACAAATAAAAAAAGGGAAGAAAAAGGGAGAAAAGAGACCTGCTCCCGGCCGCACAAACGTACACTAATGCGCGAATCACGCGTCCATCACCGCGCAATTTTTATATACGCGAACCTGTCCGAGAACGTGTGTTCTCCGATTTTGCTTGCTTTCACGTTTGTTATTGCATTTCTATCGAAATAGTTTGCATATTGATCTCCTCTCTTTCTCCCGTACTTCTCCATCTCGTTCCCGCGGCACATCCCGTGGTGGATGTTACACGTTCGCCGCGGCGAAATGACGCGAGAGGACGGCGGTGAAACGATTCACCCGCTATAAGGACTAGTCACGTTCCCAGGGAGAGAGGGTAGCCCTCGTACAGTTGCCGTTCGTTCACGAAGAAGGGAATCTCTCTAACACGGCGCGCACCCTCCGACGTCGACGACGACGGGGTTCCTTCCTTCGACGCTCGGGGTTGGCGAAACTTATAAAAAAATAAGACCGTTTCGGGGAGACTAACGTGGCACACGATCGTTTCTCGAAGGGCCCCCTTTCGCTCCCGCAAGGGACCTCACTCGCTCGTTCGTTCGCCTCTTCCTTCCCGCGTTGAGAAAATGAGAGAGAGAGAGAGAGCCGGCTCTCCTCTCTCGCACCCTCTCGCCCTCTTTTCCCGTGCGCGCGCACGCATACACCTGTACCTAAAATGGCGATGGTTGGAAAGAAGCCGCTCTCTCTCTGTCTCGCCTCCCCAAGAAGAAATTGTCTTACGAGGCGCTCTTATCGATCGTGCGTTTTCCCCCTGCGATTCTCCGCTCGCACCCCACATCTTCGGCCCTTACGGCCGAGAAAGGGAACTTAACGGGGTCGAAGACACCTTCGGGCCGTACATCTTTCATGAGTCCTGCCGCTGTATCCGCGCCGCGTTGCCGTTCTCCTTTTGCCTCTCGACGAAGAGAGAGAGCCACCCGCGCCGCGTAATGTGCGACATCGAATATTAAAGGCGCCGCTAATCGCGAATCACGCGACAGGGAATAATAGCGCGGTTAATAAGACGATCCCGGAGGCATCGATCGAGAGACTCTAACCGCCGGCGAGAGAGACACATAGACAGACAGCTAGGTAAACGGAGAGGCTCTCTTCGATCGGCTTGACAAGCTAAACGAGCGAGTCTCGACAGGCGCACAGGCTGGCTCGACGTGGGAATCGCGGTGAAGGAAAACGCGCGCTCACGAGTCAACCTGGGAGAGTCACCAGGAAAATTTGACCGAACGCGCGCGAGTCGGCCGCGCGGTGGGAAGCCGCCGCCGTCTCGTTAGGACGCCGTATCGGATCGATAAAGAGACAAGAAGACGCGGCGGTGGCGGCGGCCCCATGCGCTCGTGCTCGCGAGCGGCACTAACACGTTCGCTTTCCATTTTACGACATTACCGCGATCGGTATCTTGAAGAGCGTCGACGAAATTTTCACACCGTTCCTCTCTCTCCCTCCTTTGTGCGCTCCTCTCTTCCTCCGCGACCCTCTCGCGACGCATTCATATGAACCATCTGTGTGCGTACTCGATCTTGATAAAGAGAGAGAGAGAAAGAGAGACGAGGCCGGCCGGCCGGCGCGCGGTATTATATCCGTAATGGTACTCGCGCGAAATAATAGGACCTAATATGCCCTTTCGGAACGCGGCGAGCTACTCTGACGGAAGAGTAGCGCGTGATGCAAGAGAGAATGCGAAAGGAGACGGGCGAAGAACGAGCGAGAGAGGGAGAGACGGACGGAGGGAAGAAGAAGGAGTCTCACGCCGGGCCGGCCGGCTGCTGGGCGAAGTTCAGAAAACATCTCGACGGATCTCTCGGCGCGCCGGAGAGGAAGGAAGGCCTGCAACGCGCGCGAACAACGGACTCCTTTGTCCGATATATCGCGCGATCTTTCGCGATCTCTCGCTCGTCGCCGTCGCCGCCATCGTCGTCGTTACGCGGCGGGTCACCCCGTAACGAAAACGTAGCTATTGCTCCGAACAGTCGGTTCCTGTCGCGTCGCGGTCTCTCCTAGTCCGCTTTCGTTAAATTAGTCTCTTTGATGTGCCGTGCGTGTCACTCATTCGTCCTCTCCCCCCCCCCTTCCTGCCCATCTCACTCTCGCTCTTCCCCTCTCTCTCGCTCGTCCGTGCACTCACCCCCTCTTTCGCTCTCGTCTAATCGCACGCTGCTTTAAACAGTGCTTTCTTTCAGAGCGCGCGCGTCCCAACAGCCCGTGGAGAATCTCGGGGCTCGCGGGGGGAATACGCCGTTTTCCAGAGGTCTATTTTTAATTACTCCTGACGATCATGGCCGTAGTCGCGCGGGTATTCCACAATAGAAGATCGGCGTCTTCCCTTCGTGCGCTGTCGATGGCACTGCTCGATGAAACTGCAGGCGCACTTTCGAACCGTTGTCCTCCGCATTATAACGGAACACTTCTCACTCTTGCCACCGCGCGGAGTGCCGGTTTTTCGCGTTACCAGCGAATCAAATCGCGTGGCACGTCAAATAAACGAGGCGGACGTTTTCTCGTCTGGCTACGAGAGGTGCTTTAGCGCCCAAGGCGGAGAGAGAGAGAGAGACTATGTTCGCCTCCGCCGCTGACGCTTTACATTCTCGGATTTGTCGTACCTTTCGCAAAGTCTCTCTCGCGGCGCTGTTTTACATTCCACGGTTAAAACAGCGCCGCGAGAGAATCTCTCGCCATTGTACGAATGAAATAACGTGAAATCCGCGTAGCGCACACACGTCTGGCGGCGCATGGCGCACCCGCCGCGAGAATCCGTCACCTTCGTCACCCCATTAAAATTTCCGGCATGGGGAGAACGGGGGGAGAGATGTTCGCGATCTACAGTCCGATTCTGTAACTTCTTAACGACAATGTCACTAGCCTAGAGTGTTGTTGCGCAGTTTTCCCGCCATATGTTATACCTGCGCGCAACGACGACGTAACAATAACCGAAACCGTCGTTAAGAGTCACAGAATAGGAATAAGCTTGTCCTGCGCTCCCGGCTGTTAATATTTTTCACGGCGATTGCACGCGCGAAACGCCGGAAAAATTCGCGATTTCGTCCATCTTCCAATCACCCGCTCGCGGCTATGTCACGAGCACACCGACCCTTTGTTCGCCGTTCGACGCGATCAAACGGTGTTCCCGATCGAACGATATCACGCGTCAGCGGAGCTAATCAATTTTGAGATGCTTTCGGTAATCTCGGAAACGCCAATTTCATCAATAATCTTGTCAGGGGCCGTGCTAATTATGGGATAAAATGGACATCGCCCTCTCATTTCAATGATTTCTTAATATATTGTATAAATATTAATATCTAGCGATATTGTAACAGAATATTGTTGCAAATCGTAATATAATAATGTGGACATAAACAATATTGTATATCGAAAAAGATCCTCGGAAGAACCGAAACGTTTAGTACACATGATATATGTATAATAAATTTGATATATTTAAGCTTACTAATATTTACTTATATTTTAAATTAATTATTTCATTAACTCCCGTAAATTGGGTCTTACAGGCTGATAATATCTTTAGTTGAGTGATTACTGTAGCGGAAAAAGTGTAAACCTTTAAACTATGGAACGACTTCAAATGTTAAAGAAAAACTGTAGTTTAAAATATTGAATTAATAATCGTTAATAACGTTAGCACATACATCAGAATACACGTATCATTAAAACCAAGCATACAACTATTAAAAGGGTGATCAGTCAGTCATAGGACGGTTGCAATATTTTTTTTTCTATAAGTTTCGGAACGCATCCCGCGTTTAATAAAAAAATTGGTTTTAGAATAATTTTCAAAAGATACATTTTCCTATTGGACACGAGATGCGTTGCGAAACTTATCGGAAAAAAGCGACTGTCCCGTGACTGACCGTACGTATATTTTTGTTAACACAAATCGGAGTGTTAATATGAAACAAGCAGATAAATTAAAGAGAAAACCTTTTTTTACGTGTTACGAGCTTTTTATTATTTAATCAAGCGTTTTCAATATATTTATTTACATAAAAAGGACAATAAAAACATATCATTTTCACAGAATAACTAGAGAATGGATCATGTAACCTTTAGGTGTAAAACTATGTGTGACAATATTTTTTAATTTTCATTATCTTTAAAAATCCTCTTTCTCAATATAAGACTGCCACACTGGCTGCAATACGAGACGTTCCATATTACAACCAACAGTAATTTTCTACACAATATAATAAATTTGAATATAGCCCATGTATTTACAACAAATGTAATTAACCTACCTATTTCACACTTTAACTTTAGTACTATCCGACACATAAGAGTTAATATTTACACTCAATAATATATGTATGAAAAAAGTTAAATTAAACCTTGTTAAATTTTACCTTGCGGCTACATCACGTTTTCCTAAAAGAGAATATTCGTTTACACGGCTAAATGCTGCGTCATTTTAACCAGCGCTCTCGTACGTTTCTTAAACGGAACCTAATGTTTCTAACGAGTGTAACTACCGATAGTTTCAAGCAATGGTATCAGCACAAATGCGAGTTCCATATTACCACCCCGTTCAATATTTACACCCTTTCTCCTGTATATAAACGATACGATGATACAGTGTGACATGAAAAGGAGAAAGAATACACTTAGTTACTTTTTGATTCCACCAGAAGACACGGTGCCGGAGATATCCGGGCGAACCGCGCGGATATATGAGGCTCATTGCGATACCTCGCGACGCATAACACCGTCCTCCCATTCTGAGACGCGTCATCCTCGCGATTAATTTCCACGACTCGGATTCACCGGGCGCATCATCGCGCGCGCCCGCGTACGTTGTCGCGCGGCCCGTGAAAAGATAACGCGAAGTCACTCGTCATCCCGAGCGGGAAGGGAAGGAGGGCGAACGGGCCTTCGAGCGAGTCGCGATCAGCCCTTTTTAGTCTTCGTGCAGATTCCTCGCTTGGTGTTGTGAGCGAATGCGCCTCGGCAGATGGCGAATAAAAAGAGAGAAAAGGGAGAGAGAGATAGAGTGAGGAGAGAGAAAGAGAGAGAGAGAGAGTAAAGGACGTGGCCGCGAGAATGCATCGCTAACGACACGTGGCATATTTCATCGGAGTGCTCGATACCGCGCGCGCACACGAGGAGGCGCGATAGCGACGGAGAGTGTGACGAAGTAACTAACATTCCTCTCCTCTCCCGCGGACGCCGCAATACGCGAAAGACAACGTCGTGTACTCTCCGGGCTTCCCATTCCGTTATTTCTCCTTCTCGCCATATTCATCCGTATACCTCGGAATTCTCTCTCGATACACACGGTGCTCCACGAAGTTCGCATCGGGCCGCGAGGTAACGCATGTCTGCCCTCCGATACCGCGATTCGGCGCAACGGAGCGCGGTTCTATTTGTTGTTCTGGCTCCGGGGAGATTTTACTTCCTCTTTATGCATTCTGTCTTTTTCGACCTCTTTCTTTTCGCTTTGACAAAGCGAAATTCACAGAGAAAAGCGACAGCAGTCGCGTGCGCGAGCAACAATCTGTTATTTCGGTTGGTAGAAATATCTCCATCATGCGAGAAGGTATCGATTCTATTGGCCCCGTTCCCTCCCCCCTCCTCCCCCCGACGATTTCTGATCCTTGTTGAAGAGCTCGTGTTACAACTCGGGTTTTTTGTCACATCAATCCGTATTTTCATGAGAATTGCAATTAGAAGCAGTACATGACACGACTTTAGAAATCTGATTTAATTTTTTTCCTTCCGTTGACCTCGTTTCGGGGTCAGCTGAATTTTTCAGGTATGCGCGCATTTTCGGGAGTAACGAACGTTTCGTCCGAGAGCGCCGGCCGCCGCCGCCGACATCGCATCATATTCTCCTCTTTAACGCTTGAGCCGGGAGGCCTCGTAATTTTCCATCGGGTCTATTTCCTATTCGCTTAAACGGGACGGAATGGAACACTATTACTGGAACCAAACTCACCGAGTTAATCAGTGACACGAGTGCAACTAACTGTATACGACGTGCCGCGCTCTCTTTACATAATTCAGATCTATATATAACATGCCAAAGACCATATCAGACAGAATCAGATCGAACCATTATATATATATATATATTTATATATATCCGTCTTTACATCGCATTCAATCACGTACGTGCGGTGTGCGAGTTAATTGACTCGCCTCCATCGACACGACATATTTTCGAGAGTTCGGCGATTTCGCGACGAATCTTGCGCACGTATCAACATTCGTAACGCTGGTTTCCTAGTTTGACTTGCAACACTTCGAGAGGAAGAGAGAGAGAGAGAGGGGGGAGGGGAGTAACTCCGAGCGAGGAAAGCAAGGTCGACCGGGCGAACGGCGAGAGCTTGATCGAGCTTTGTCACGCAGTTCGACGTCGGTTAATCGCGTGGTATCACGGATATATCACGTCGCGTGAAAAATACGGAGAGACGGGCGTGGGCGAATGTCGCGGGAGAGAACGAGAGAGGCGGATAAAGACGTAAAGATAAAGAAAGAAAGAAAGAGAGAGAGTATGTGTGTGTCTTTACGCGAAACGACACTTTCACCCGCGGGAGGAGAAAGAGATATCCCACTTTTTTTCCTCTCTTTCCTTCACAAGTTAAGCCGGCCTCCTGTCCTCGCGGAGCAAAACTCTCGGCATCGCCCGCGTGCCGTTTTTTACAGGCGAGCCGCAGAACAAAGACCATATGTACACGTCAGTCAGTCGCGCAACACTATCTTTAGATTCCTACTATAGATGGTGATTAATTATTCGTGCGCGTCCGCGTTCGTCGTAGCCACCGTTCGTCGTGGTCGTCCGACGCGAGAGCGAGAAAGAGAGGAACCGGCAACCTAGTGGTGGCCGTCTTTGTCATAAATTATTCATCCGCATGCCGTTTTTGTGCTCGCCGGCCGTATGCGATATCCCGGGAGAGTGCGGGTGCATCGATAAAGTTGGAACTGGTTCACGCGGAGCGTAGCTCCTCTCGTGTTTCTCTCTCTCTCTCTCTCTTTCGTTGCGTCGCGTTGCGTTAGCCTGCGTAGCGTGCGCATTCATGGTGCTAACCTTTGACGACCCGGCGGCGACGACGACGAGAGCGGTGACTCCCGACCCGGGCGCCTGTCTCGATTTAACCGCGCGACGTCAACCCGGTGGAATCACCGCGGCTAACCGATCGCCGACGAACATTTTCCCGTCGACGCAGGCCGACAACTCGGAGAAACTCGGAACGAGAGGTGAAAAAGCAAATTGGAGCAACGAGTCACGCGTCGCGGGCTATAACACCCGGGCTCTTGTGTTTCACAAAAACACCCAGCGTGTAACATGCAGTCAGCGGAAAGCTCGCGACATTGTTTTTGTCTCGATTAGTTCCGCGACGCATCTGCACTCAATAGCGGGGAATTTGTTTTCCGGTGATACTCAGGAGATAAAGTTTCCCAACGGATATCGCGCACGCGTTTCCGGAGGTTGATCGTGAATCTTTCCTTCCCGCGCGAACTCGAGAGAAGCGAACATTTTTCAAGTACTCGCGAGTTAGAAATTGTTCACTCTCTCTCTCTTCTCGCGAGTTTACACTTGAGGGGAAGATTCACGATCGGCGGCCCGATGTTCATTGAGGCAAAAGCGTGGCAAAACCACCGACTGTATGCGCGCTACGTTTTAATGATGATAATAATAATAACAATTCTCGAACGATAGCCGAACGTTAAATCGAGAAGGCGCGCATTACCACGGGGCGCGCGTAACGTTAAATCACACGACAGCGTGATTAAAACGAATAATTTATCACGACGATATAAAGTCCGAGGATCGGCGAAGTCATCGCGCGCGAAATCGAGTGGCGTCGATAACCACGCCTAGCCGACGGGACGACGACTATGGTAGTAGTTTCTAGTTTGCAAACACTTTCATCGCAAGTATGCTGGCTTCAGTACGGTAGACAAAAAAAATGCGCGCGGTAACGTATTTTATGTCTGCCGACGTAAAAGGCAGGGGAGCGCGCGTATCGACGTAGCGGCGCGCGCGCGTTTCTGTCGAGCGCGGCGATTCGGCGGCGCCGGCCAGGGAAATACCTCGTAAAACTACGCGGCGATGTGAAAATTCGGATGCCGTTGCATCTTTCGTGCCACGATCCCCCGTGTATATTCGCGTCGTCCAAAAGCCGTTTTCCCGACATTTTCCCCGACCCGTGGGTCTTCGCTCGTTTTGCAAAACGCGCCTTTGACCAACACGAACGCGCGCGCGCGCGTGCGTGCATGCGTAACGTTTCGAGAGTGCCGCGTGTTGCGCGAAAATACATGGTACAATTTAAAATGCAGAAAGCGCGAAATTAATTCGTAATTATTGCTCGAGAAATCCTCGCGCGCGCGGCTAATACGATCGAGTCGCGTTCAATCGCGATAACGTACGTATCTCTTAGGCGGTCGCATTTAATCGAACGTTTTCATTACGCGTCAACGCGCCGAGACACTCAAGAGCGCGCGCGAAAATAGCCTCTCCTTCGGTCGCGATTTTTTAGTACGCATTGTCGGCGCCATAGCGATTGAAGTAGATTAATCGCACCGTGAGCGGATCAATCGCTCCGTAATGGTCATTTAAAACGTGTTTCCGACCGAGACGATCGTTCTTCTCGGCGCCACGTAATAACCAACCAATAACGTGGCAACAATTATATCGGGACTCGCGATAAAAGGTGAGCGACCGTGTGACGGAAAGAAGGGAGAAAAAGAAAGACGCGGAAACGAGAGAACGGAGAGCATGATCGACGCGAGAAAGAGAGAGAAGGTGAGAGAGTAGCGGAATTACCTCAGGTATTACAGAACGGCGCAAACTTAGCTTAATTTATCATTTACACATTGTCCAACGTGCTTTAGCATAATCGTCGCGTGCCGTTCACCCTTATTTCGCAGCACACGCGCGTAATTATATGGAAATCAATATAGCGTCTACGTTCAACAAGAAGTTGGCCGCACACCTTTCTCAGCAAATAGGAAATATTTGCTCGCGCAACAATGTATACACCGGCTTCGTTCTCAATTCGAGATCGCTTAAGGGCGGAATCATTGAATACGGTGTGCGTGTGTGTGTCTATTGTCTACCTTGGGGAAATGAAAAAAAATAGGTAAGAATAGATACGTCGCGTTACACTGGAATAACGATAAACACCGGCGTCGCCAACGAAAACAGAGAGCGCCGAAAAACCTACGCGTATCAGCGCGTATCGTTGTCTATTTTTAGACGCGGCCACACGGAAACCGGCAAAATAAATAACCCGTCCGACGAAACTTTCCCTTAATATTCGTCGGATCTTGTTTTTCTTATTTTCCCCCTACCCCCGGTATCGGTCGCTCTCGATGTGTAAAGTAACGTGTAACGCTTACAGGCGCGAATACTACCGCGCGGGATATATATTCTCGGCGCGCCGATCGTTTGAGCGAAAACATAAACTCGATTCCGAACGGGAGAGAGCGCCGTTTCTATACACTGCGATCGCTTCTTTACACTACGATAGTGGGGAAAAAAAGAGAAGAGAAAGGAACAAAAATAGTTCGTACCGCCGGCAATTCTAATTCGTGGACGCTACAGACTTAATTCGAGTGATATGCCGGAACGGATTTCGCGTGAAAGAGAGAGAAAAACATTTCCGCGTTCTGTCTTCGCTGCACGAAGGACACCTCTTTCCCGAGGTAACTTACTGAATATACCGGAGTTTTCAGCGCACGACATTTTTGGAATAAGTAGTACAAACATTAATCAAAGGCGATAAAAGAATCGAGACGAGGGAAGAGCATATATCACACGCGGGGAGGATATTACGAGTCAGAGTTCAAGATAAAATTGATATCTCACGAGCCATCCGCATCGGGGTCAGATGTGCCCCCATCAAAGTAATTGAGGGGCTAACGGAATTGATTTCGGCCGGAATGATACCGGGGCCCGTGCGTATGGAAGTGTTGGTGGAGGCACGAAAGCGCTCTCTCTTCGGAAGTCTTTAATAATCGTTGCCCGTCTCAACGACTACACGTCGCTCAAGTTCAATCGACGATGCATCATTATATTTACATATCGCACGATCAAGCAATTAGTAAAACTAAAATTAGTAAGTGGACTCTGCGGAGCGAAAGCGTGCGACATTCGCTAATGTTACATCCACAAAAATTACGATTGCGCATGCACACACACACATATATCGCAATAGTTGCATTTTATACAGTGGAGATTCCAGAATATAAGTAATAAATATAGGCGTTAATAAATGGTTAATTATACCCTTGATAAATAATTGTGAGCAAATGCAAAGCCACCGTATTATTTAACAGCATAAGTGAGCGTTGCAGGACGTCGATAACCGATGATTCAGTTTAGCAATCAATTATAGTTTAACAGTCAATAATTGTGTTTATTACACCTTTCGTGGTCATTACGCCGTTTATACAGTGCCTCACACGCAGGTAGCACCTGCATATATTTCACTTCTACCAAATTAGTCTGAAAACTGATCTATACTAAATCGCAGCTTCAGATGGAAAAGAACTTTTCGGAGGAAACTCCGCGCGCTTTTAATCCTTCCCTAGAGGCGCTAACTTCGCCATTTATAATGTCTAGGACTGCGTTTCGACATTCGCTGAAAATCTATGGCATACGTAACAAAAACTATAGATTTTCAGTACCTGCAGTTAACTTTGAAGCGCAGCCTGGATGAGCAACGGATTTCAAATCCGCACCTACAGAGGCTACTAGTTATTCGAATATCTTGCAATATATATATATATATATTTTTTATTCTTTTATGTATATATTTATTTTATTCGGAGAGTACAGAAACAAGCACTCGCGCTCTCCTGCCGACTTGGACCGAAATCCCCGACGGAAAGTGCGCCCTCTCCCTCGCCGCGCGAACTCGATTTGCGGGGATTCGGCGGAATACGATCGACGAAACAACGTAACGGGGCGAGAGGGGTGTGCGCGAATCAATTTATGCGAATGGGATATCCGCACCGCCGCCGTCACGGAAAGCGATGAAACCGATCGGGAGAGAATCCGTGGGAACTAGGCGGCGACGGCGGGCATCCCGTTTACAAAACGCCGATCGAGATCGTCCACTGTTCTTTCGCTTGCCTTGTCGCGCGTGGACACCCCGTATACTATTTACACAACGACGCAACGCGCTCGCACGCGCGGGGAGGGGGGGGGGGGGACGACATCAGACCGTAAAAGCGGGGCATGCGAAGGGGGACCCGAAATGCGAAGGNGAGACGACATCAGACCGTAAAAGCGGAGCATGCGAAGGGGGACCCGAAATGCGAAGGGTTGCGCGCCAGGGAGAGGGGGGCGCACACAAAGCGCGCGCGGAGGTGAATCGGATAGAGAGAAAAAAAAAGAATAAAGGAAAAAAAAGAGAGAGGATCTCGCATACCTTGGACCGTGATTCCGAACGCCGCTAACAAGAGCAACCGATCGATCAATCCACCGCCGATGCACATCTTCGTTAATATATCCGAGGGTTGACCCCGTGCGCGTGCTGCTCTTTCTATTCTCCGTGGTGTCTGGAGCGTGATCTCGCGCGCGCACAGCCGACGACGGTGACTACGGCGACAGGGCTCAGGGGGGGAGGGGGGCTTACCCGGGATGCGCGCTGATCAGCACTCGCGCATCGTCGAGTCGTCTCGAAGAACGCGCTCCAACAACGTTCTTCTTCTCCGCTGCTCGTTTGCGCGTCTACGCGGTACACAACGGACTCGCAAATGGCACTCTTCGGCGTTTATATCGATATGCGATACGATCAGCCGTCGTCGATCATTGACGGAACTCGCGCGCGGCTTCTTCTCCCGTCGCTCGTCGAGGACCGCCGGGGCGAGCGATTCGCTGCGGAGCGTCTGCCATTGCACAGGGACGCGGAAGCGACGCGACGCGAAACGCCGGAGAGAGCGACGGCCGCCGGGGTAATATCTCTCTCTCGAGCCCGCTCCGTCGTCTCGCACTTCGTTACGGCCGAATGCTGCGGAGAGAAGCTTGCTCAACCGCTGTCACGCTTGCTCACCGCCGGTTGATCGATACGCCACCCGGACAACGTGTTGACAACGCCGTCGTCGGGGAGCTCGGCTCCGTCAGCCGGAGGAGAGCCTACCGCTGTCGGCGCGGTGTCAACAGTCGCGTTCGCAGCGCGACCGCGACGAGAGGCTACGTTCCATCCCCGAGGAGCGCGATCGTCGGTCGTTGGTCACGCGACAAGTACGAGGATGATCAGCCGTCGGTCGGTCGATCGGTTGATTGATGTTCCGCGATGTTTCGTCGAAATTGTTCGCGTTAATCTCGTCGGTGAGACGCAGGAGAGACGTAAGGAGGCCGAGAATCCCGCGGAACTACGGCATCGTGCTCACGGATGATGCCCATCGCCCGATAATCTATCACTCTCTCGTTTCTACGGACCGTTCAAACGTGTCAGCGCAGCCGCCGGTCGTATCGCGCGAATGAAAATAGAGACGACGCGACGAATTGCCGCGAGGAGCGACGTTACCGCCTGCGCGAAGGCCGATTCGTGACTGGCCGCTCGTTGAGTCTCCTATAGCGCCACGCGGGTCTTCGGCCGCGCTCGGCCGCTTCCGCGCGCGGCCGAGACCGCGAGAGCGCAGGGCGCGCGCGCCGCAAATCTGTGTCTAGATGCGCCGGGAGCCCCGTGCAAAGTTGAAAAATTGATTTCTCTTTAATCGCCCGACAGCCCGGCCGTTTCCACGGAAAAGTCACCGCTCACCGGCTAAAATCGGTGCCTCGTTATCCGATTTGTTCCGTTCTTAATGATGATTCCGTCGGAATTTACGCCTCCGCGAGTACACGCGGACTCGTTCGTTTTGGACCATTAGCAACAACAATGTGATTATCCCGATATAGGTGCGACTTTTCGATACATCCGGACGAGTTCGGAGAAAGGATCCAGAGCAAATTCGACGGAGGGAGCGAGCATCTTCTCAAAGTTTATCGTGGCACATCATGGATACTGAACTGTGAGGGCGACCTCACGTATCGCCGATCAAGTACGACCCGTCTCGTAAAGCGTGTCCTTACCCTCTAACTCAGAGAGAAGTCAAGCGGGATTATCTGATTCCATTGTGGAAATCGATTCTTCCGGTTGTTGGACGGGCATAATTAATTGTGTCCGGTACACCGAGTGGCGAGACCGCGTTGAAGTCTCCGACGATGCCGATCGATGAAGCGATTGATCACGGCGTTTATCTCGCGGCGCTATGGGTGCACGCGTCTGTAGAGCCGGCTCTGTCCGGCCGCCATTGCAACATCGCGTTTAATGTAAGCGGCTCACCGGCGCACCGTCGGGCGATGCCCATCGACCACGCGGTCAGAGTACAAACTACGTCTTTTTGTGTATATGTATGAACATGAACGGAGAGAGAGAGAGAGAGAGAGAGAAAGAGCGCCAATCGCTAATAGAAAACTTCTTAACGTGAAAGACATACATGAAAACGCAAGCTGTAATATTTAAGCAGCAAACTTATCAACCAGTCACGACAGAGAATATAAAGATGACAGTGTCACGTACTAAACAGTTCCCCGTTGAGTTTCGTCGACTATAGCGCCCTTTTCTACTATCATGGTTTAAATTTAATAGACGATTACATCAAAGAAATTGATCAATCGCATTGGCGAATTAATTGAACTGATCAACGCGTTTCGTCAATTTCTTTGGATTAATCGTTGATTAGGTTTAAACCATGATGATAGAAATGGGAATTACCGATCACCAAAGATATACTGTTTGGAGAAACCGCTTTTTCACAAAAACTATAGAAAGAATGAAAAAAATGTTTTTTTTTATGTTTTTCGCGAAAAAATCGCCGAAAAATGAAAAAAAAACTCGATTTTTCCGAGTCTTTGAAACTATGTAGCATTTTACGTATTCTTTTTTTGTGCCCTCGATTTGAGTCGCCGTTCTGTTTGTAAACACGTGACTTTCGCGAAGAGCAAGTCGAGCTTCCGGGAAAGCAGACTCCGACAAATTCCCAGCAAATATTTTAGATTCGTAAGTATGCATTACACCGGCGTATCTCTCTTTCTCTCTGTGCGGATTTTTGGAAAACTCGCTCAGCCGAGAGTCGTGTATCTCTCCGCGCACTTATGGAATATTCGTATTCGCAGCGGGAATTTATTCACGAGAATCCCCCGCGGAAAGCGAGGATCCACGAGCGCCTGTGAAACATGCGAGAGACGCGACGATGGTCCTCGGCAGTCGTGTTTGCAGCGTGATCGGAAGACACGGCTGGTGGCAACGTGAATGAAAGGACAATGTGTGACACTCGCACCGGAATTCCAGCGGCTACTCAAACAATCGCGAGCAGCTCCCCGTTTCTCCCCGCTCCTCCCCCCTCCCAACTCGGTAAGTAACCGGAAACTGTCGATGGGAGCGTACCGCGTGGTAACGGTATACGTTACTTCATTACACGGCGGTACGATCGCTTTTGTACATACGGTTAATGGTTAATTTCATTGGTTCCGCGACGAATCGCGTCACGAGATAACCGATCGGCTCGGATGCGACGACAAAAACGTTTCCTGCAGGGTACGCGATTCGATATTAATTACTCCGATAATACTCTTCCAATCGACGCCTGCGGTTCGCTTTTTCGCCGACAATGCGACTTATTTCGACTCGTCTGCGAGCCTCGCGGAAACTTCGTCTCCGCCGACTCTCAGCCGAGAAGGAGAATCGACGCCGGGGATTGGTCATTAAGAGATTGCCATTAAAGCAACAGTTCGACAAGGCGTCCCGATAGAGAAACAAAATTTAATTAACTTCAGTTAGTTGGAGCCGACTGCATACTGGGCGATCGGATAGGCGGTTAGAAAACCGCCCATCGTATTACCCCCGAGATAACCGCTTAGCGTTGTCGTTAGCGCGACCAGATAAATATCGCCGCTGAATATTGTCAGGTAACTCGGCCGTAACTGCATTCTCGCGTTTTTTCGCGCTCCGCTTTTATCTAATCGATAACGCGTTCATTACTTTTCAACCGTGCACGCGCGCGCTCGCGTTAATCGCGACTAATGGTTTTTCGCATTGTCGCTTGTTCGACCGTTTAATGAATGAGATAAGGTTCAAATTAATAAGGATAACCGGTTGCACGTCACACGCTGCGTATGTATGCGCGCGCGTAACTGTGCGAAAGTCACGCATATCTACGACACGCACAAAAGCTTTCGATGTAGGCAGACAAATTTGACGAAAGCGAGAAGCATGACGTTCTATAAAGAGGATACGGGGATATTAACTCCTGCATCCTCTTTATAGATTATACGGGAAAATTATCTCCGATCGAATTATGATCAAAAAGATCTTGTCGTTTGTGTACGATAACGATCGCGAATGAATCTAACTTGAAATCTAACAGTAACGGGTGTGGTAAACGGAGACATATTATTATTGGTTAACTAGCGCGAAGAATGTGAGAGAGAACACACTCATAAAAGCATATGTATGTGGGTTTAATAATTAAGAAAATGGGACAGACAAGAATCTCGAGTCATTGCGTAAGCGCGCAATAACGCGCGCAATATTACGCGCAATCATAATTTTTTCACCGTGTGATTGTGACCATAAAGACGATAATTATACCCATAATATCACCTTTGTCGTAATAATTCGCTCGGTAATCGTAATAGTTATAACCACTGTAATCATGCCATTTTCGTAATTTCTCAAGCCGTCCGACGTAGTCGCGTCGTAGAGATTCCTCAGTGTAAGTTCCGAGAAATGTTAAATTAAATGTTGAAACACTGATTTTATGTCGATTTTACAAACACTTGACATAATATTCTTCACAAATGTTTCTAAATTGTTACTTGATAATATAATATTCCTAAATATAAAAATCATAGAAATATTATTTTTAATGTTTCAATCAAATATTGTTAACGGTGATGTTGTATACAACACGAAAAATTATATATTTGTAAACGTTACATATTATAAAATATCATTGTAATAATGTTGTGTTTACCTCTTATCTCATGTTACGATCTCTTGCTTTGGACTTGTTCGAACAGGTCCGTCGCGGAAGCGAGCGCCGTGATTGGCCGAGCGTTTCGGGGCTCTTCCTGGAAGCAGCTCGGCTTGCTTCCAGGAATCACCGATTCCCATAACTCGTGACCGATTTGAACACGTACGAACAGGCAGCAGGCTGAGCTCTCGCTCGTCTACGCCGGCTCGCGCCGGATCGAATAATTAGACAGAATTATCAGAAGTTACAGCATTTTACCGCACGAATTACAGTCGCATGAGACACAATCGGAGATTCGCGAACTCGAAGAGTCACCGTCCGGAATTTTGATGCGGTCGTTCGTCCGAAATAATTCCCATCGCAGACTGTCCATTATATCCGGTCGTTCATCGGCGGACGAGAAGTAATCCAAAAGGTCAGCGGCAATCTCACGACGCGATCTGTTGAAAAATGTCCCCACGACTTCGGGAATATCGATGAGCGGCTGCTTCGATAGGACGTGTCTGCGGACGATTTTAACGACGCACCCTTAATACCGAATGTGCAGATGTTCTCATCGCGCATCGAGCGAGTCACATAATCGACATGTACATTTGTCCTTTCTTTTCGAGAAGTTATTACATACGAGTGATTGGTACGGGGTGAATATTTCCGTGATGCACGTGACAGATAGAAGGAGCGAGAGATTCTTGAGGAAAATTACGTACGTGATATATCAGGCGCATTCCAGCTCGTGATGTATGCGCGTTACGTATATACGTGCGGCTCACCTTAGCAAAATGGCGATTAAAGCCCGGACTTCCGGATGAGCCTGGAGGTAAATCTCATTCTCTCTGCGGGTGATCATTTTCATTTCGTTCAATTCGCGCTGCTGGTCGCTCCTCAAGGCGCCTAAATCGTAATCTTGCGTACCGTGCGGCGGATCCGCGGGATGGAAATCGTTTCTGAGAGTAAACGACTCGGACAGCCAGTCGGACATAATGACTGTCAAGCTATACCTGTCTGTACGTACGAATTTCGGTGTTTGAAAGCGGTTTGTAATATAAATAAATTCGCGGCTGACAGCTTTTGTTATTTCGTGTACGATATTTTTCGTGCTCCGTGTTTAATCGCGTGCACGCGCGCAACGTCGCAAACGTGACGGAAAGATTTTCGTATAAAATAGGAATAAATCGCACACTGGAAAAACAAAGGTTGACGCGAATAAATTAGCTTTTGTTTTTTTTTCTCGCGAAATAACATACACGAATCCGCATGGTGTACACGCGATGTAACGACATGGTATAAATATTGATGCAATCTGCGGCGATATCCAGGCGATGACTCACGACACGTCCGCACATACTTACGGGGATTAGCGGAATATAAGCCTTTCTAGTTAACGGTCTTATGAGGAAAATCCATCAAGAGGGTAATAATATTCGAGTGTCAACATGTATTATACGTTAAACATCTACCGTAATACGACACATGTACACGCAGAGATAAAAGTTTCTCTGGATTTAATAAATTTTTTTAAATTGAAACAAATCTGTCTTTTGGCATGGAACAAATAAACGGATGTTTCATTCAACAAACAGAATTGTTTGGCTACTCAAACAATAAATATTTACGTCAAATTGCATATTTCTTTTGTATTGTTATGCAAACATTATAATGGTTGTCACAAGTAATAAATTATTTGGAACGAGTTACACTATGTTGGAAAAATATTAAAGAACTTCTTTGTTTTAGTTGAACAGTATTTATTACATAATGAAATAAATTTTTTTTTTGAAAACTAAATATTATTCCCTATAAATAATACTGTTTTTCTATCAAACAACATAATTTATTCTAATGAAAACAGCATTTTAAACAAAATATTTGATATTAAATTATGTTGTTTATATCATATATACGATGGATAAATAACTATAATGTCCACAATGAAAATCATTTTTGGCGGTATATATTCAATCATTAAACACGCAATATATATATGCAATCAGGGACAACTTCGATTGTAGCAATAATAACATTAAGCATTACGTAATTTTACAAAACTAAGGTGTACTTTCCTTTTAGGAATAAGAATAATGTATGCAAGACAAAGACATGATCGATTTAAACGTATGCTTTATTCATTTAAATCTCGCCCTAAAAGCATTCATCGCGAACATATTCGCGAATATTTTCATGCTGATAAAATTCCCCGAGTTCTCGCGAAATATATTTTCGCAGCGCGATGAGCGTATTTTCCAAATAAATTTTCATGTCGCATAAAAGAACGTTACCGATGATAACGATTTCTTTTTTCAGTCGTTCTCTATGTTTACAGATCGTAAAAATCAATACGTAATACATTAATTTACACCAAAGCTATTTATCTCCTCCGAATATGTAATTAATATTATTCGCATTAATCGCATATGTGTGATGCAACGTGTATCACATATTCTTCGAAGTACGCGATCGTGTGGTATCGCCTTAAATTATCTTTAATTATTTTAGTTTTTACCTTAAATTACCTTAACAATTACGGTTTTTGTATCGCGTTATACCGTGTACAACGCGAACGTCATCGAATCAATGCGCCTTTAATAAGTCGTTGCCCGTAGGCTGTTATCTATCGATCCTTTGCGATCGTAATTGCGCTATCGAGAGAGAAAGAGAGAGAGAGAGGGGGGTTCACGTTTCACGATAATTCCTTCCGGCGAGTCTTATTTACATTTGTTAATCGACCCGTTTATTCTCTCATTGACTAGATATCGGAATTTCTGTAATATCTCTATGATATTTACATATTTACGACGAAAGCCTCTATACCTACATAATATTCGGCGCGAAATCGGCGTATGAGAGCACGAGTGAAATATTTCGCACGTTCTAACGATATATTTCGCATTCATTAGCGCTTGCGGTCGGCTGATTCGCCGCACACACACACACACACACGCACACACGTATCTATCGGCGAAGAAAGAATCGACCAAGTGTTCTAAGTGAATTTGTCGGAATTTCCCTGCAAAATACTCGCTCTCTCGCTCTTCTCGCCTACGTCATACACTAACAACTTAATATGCCACACATCGAGGAAAAGAAGTATAGGGAGTAGCGAGTGTCGCACCGTCGTCGTCGTCGTTGTCATTCGGTATACACGAGGCAAGAAAATACGGTAATTAAAACGGCAGGAAACGTCGGCAGACGCCGTCGACTCTCCTTTATTATCCAGCCTTACTCGCACCTCACCGCCGCCGCCGTGTAATCCTGCGAACTCGAGTTTTTCCGAGCGCGACTCATCGCGCCGCGGTACATCGGATATTGCGGCGACGTTCTCCGCCGTCTCGCCCGCGTCTTTTCCCCGACGGGGGTTTCCTAAGGGGCCGGATTGCGCAAGGAAAAAATGCAAATGACCGAGCGGCGCAGTTGCGCGAGCCGCCGCAACAATGAGCAAGAGAGAGAGAGAGAGAGAGTGAGGGAGGGACTCTTCGTCGCGCGCGCGGCGATTGCGTAATCGCGACCGCGTCGAGGACACGTCGATCACGGGCATCCCCATGTCTTCGTCGATCTCAGCTCCGCGACGCTTGAATATCCGAAACGAAGATCGCTGATTCACCGTCTATCGCCGTCTCGCTCGTTCACATCGCTCTCACTCGCTCCCTCTTCTTCAGACCCTACCGGAGAGAAAGATGAGAGAGAAAGGAGCGTTTACGAGCTGATCGCGCTGGCCTCCGTCCGCCTCTCGAAGCAGCGCAGTTTGTCCGTGAGTTTCCGCCGCAGTTTCTTGTGGCCGACGAGCATCAGGAGCCAGAGTATCGGCTGTACCAGCCGGCACACTTTGAGTATCACCAGGTTGTTGAGACACGCGAGCAGCGAGCCGAAGAACCACGGCGAGCCCATGAGAAGGTACAGCTGCAGGAACAGGAAGTACTTCTTCCGCAGCGCGTTGTTCTGGCCTCGCGTCGCTATCTCCGTGCTCCTCTGTATACGTACGATCTTGTAGGTAGTGAACACGAAGAGCACGTTGTTCCAGAAGAGCGTGAGCAGCGGTATGCCGAAGAAGTAGAGGTTCACCACGATGTTCGGCCCGTCACGGTAGTGACGGTAATTCGGTTTTAGCGGGAAATCCTCCGGGATCCCGGGGACGTACTCGAGAATGAGGGCGACTACGGCGGGGATCAGGGCGCTACCCCACGCGAACACGCCGTAGATGAGGAGCCGCCTGTACTCCTCGCGGCTGTTGCGCTGAGCGGTACCCGCCATCCAGCGGAACCTCGTGATGGACAAGGTCATGTCGAAGCAGATCACGTTGAGCCAGAAGCCGGTGGCGTTGGTGAAGTACTGCAGGGCTATCCACAGGAAGACGGTGAAGTTGTCGGTCACCGGGCACTCGCACAGGTCGCAGAAGGCGAGGAACGTCAGTATGGAGCCCTGCAGCAGCAGGCAGACGTTGTGACGCAACACCGCGCGATTGTATATCTTCTTGCCCAGCTCCGGCACGGACAGGTAGACCGCCACGACGATGATGCAGAGGACCACGTGCGCCACGTTGGTGCCCATGTAGGTCTGCGCGCCCCAGAAGACCACCGCGCTCAATCCGTGGCTGCAATACGTGACCTCCTCCTTCTTGGATACGTCCTGCGTGTCCGTTGACGTCACCGACGTCCTGTTGATGGTCATTACCGTCGTGCTCACTTTGTTCCTCGCGCTCATCATCAACGTCAAGAAGAAAGCCGCTGCGCCGGAAGACACCGGGGGACATTTGGCCAACACCGACGTACCGTTCGTCATCTTCTCGACGCAATATTGCGTCGACGTGTGGAACGTGGGCGCGTAGCTGCGCCGGAGATGGTTACTGGACGCGCTGGCCTCCTCGTGACAGTTCAAGCCTTGCGCAGCGGACACGATCACTGTGGCGATCCTTTCCTGTTGCGCCCTCCAGGTATCGTCCATCGTGTAGTTGAGTCTGCCTAGGTCCTCAACGTGGACGCACTCGAGGTCCTCGTTGAACGCGTAACCGGCGACGCAGCACTTCCTCGGCGGCGTGTCCTCCGTGACCCGGTGTCGTATGGCGCTCATTGTCGGGTAAGTGACGGCATTCGAGATGACACACAGGAAGTAGATTGTGACACCGACGGCAGTGAACGCTCCCGTCGCGTGCATGCTGTCCGGCGAGACTCTTCGCTCCGACTGTGCGCGTGATTGTCTCCCTCGGTGCTGGACAACCGACCGTCGTCGCCGGCGGCCGATTGCCGGCGCAGTATCGCCGTTTTTCTTCCGCTTCCCCGGTAGTAGTAACGCGCGCGTGAACGTTGAGCGGTATTTATCGCGGAAAGCGCGCGATGGTAGTAGATAAAACTTCAACATCACCACCACCACTACCTACGACATCGCCGTCATCGGTGAGTCGCCGGCGTTGCGTGCGGTTACTTTTCGCAACCGAGCCCCGATTATTCGTCCGGACACTTGGTCGCGTTTGCGTTGCAGTCCTGACTGCTACGGCGAGATCGATGGATCTTTTAATTCATCTATTTTGTTTAAGATTCTGAGAAATTCTTGTTAAACGCCCCCTGAGTTACTACAGTTACTCACATTTAACGTTCCTCTTAGGATTGTTAGATACTTCCGTTTTCATATATGTTTGCACCGCATTTTTTATGGTAAATTTAAACCAATAAAGTTGTCTTTGTTAGCGAATATTTATCATAAGTCAATAGATATTTATTATGATCCATATTCTGATTCATTTTTATCGATAAAAATGCCTTAAATGTGGTTTCTCAGTAAATCGGATAGTTTCTACGTCACTCTTAGAGGCACTTTTATCGAGAAAAGTGAGTTCAGTATATGGACCGATGTCTTTGAAATATTTTAAATTAGGTATTACAAAGTTCTTTGAGCTCCGATATATCGCTTGCGTTTATACCCACACAGCAGAAATGTTCAGAATATATTTTGGAGATACCTTGAAGGCATATAAAAACAAGATATAAAACAAGAAGAATATCTTCCGGCCATTTCTAGAGTGTCTTTTGAACATTAATGCTGTAGGTACTTGCATATTTGTGAATTTCGTTTTCAATTCTTTTTCTTTCGATGTAAATATTTCTCATTTTTTAATCTTTAGCCTTTTAAATATCACATATTAATTTGTACTAGGAGGGATTTTTCCCGTTAACAATGAAATGAATGAAATATAAATGAAAGGAAATCCTTGCAGAAGTGAGCTTTTGTGAAGTTTACAATTTGCAATCATAACGGCTGGATTGTTTTGTTTACAGATGCTAATCTCGGAATGAGAAGCGTTATCACGCAGCATTTATCGATACAGGTTTTTCCCTTTTTCCTCTTCCTAATACACACATATATCTATGTGTATATGCGCATGTATACAGATTTCACATTATTTCACCTGCAACTGACTTGCGAAGCAATATTTATTTACCGACGTGGGACATTTTTTTGCATACAAAATCAGTTTCTACAAGATTTCTACAAAGTGTACACATACGGTTGGAAGGATGGTCTTACCAACCTATCGTATTAATCAATTCAAGACGAATGTCATCGATCGCAACATCGATCAAGCGCAAACTTACGCTCCTTGGCTTTTTCTTTTTCAACCGTTGAGGCACGAGATACACGGTAAATATTTGCGACGCAGTATTACGAAAAAACGGAGGCGGCTTATTGACTTTGCAGCTAATTAATCGCGAACAGCAAAGAAGAAACCTCGCATATTTATGTGACGGAGCTAACGACCACTTCGAACGCGCGGTCATGCTGATTGCGCAACCTGTTTCCTCCTGGTGTCATATGCTTCTAGGTATTGACGATGGGCAGCCCAGGAGCGAGTGAAGGAAATGTTCTAACGTCACGATGAGTGCAATTGTTACACGTAATAAATCCAATTTTATTCTTCTCGGACAGCGAAGATATCGGGACAACGGCTGGACACTGCTGAGCGTCGCGAATACGCGAAGGTAAACATCGCTCATCATGGAACGGGACAAGGACGTGCAAATAGAAAACTAATACGACTGAGGCGTTGCTTCAGAGCGAGATGTAACTTTGATTCGAAACGGAGATTGCTGCTTCGTATCAAAATTCGTGACGAATTCGAACGAATCGTGGCGATGAAATTTGAAAAATTAGTCGTTCACGTTAATGATTGCCGAATGAGAGTTAATCAGTGTCCGACCGCAAGGAAAATGGTATACTTGTATTAATCAGAAAGAGAACAGCCAGATCGGCCAGACACTAGAAGTAACGTTAAATTTAAATGACTTCTTCTTCTAACTTCATTCTTGCTGATATTGTTTTTAACGTTTACGATTTACGTTAACAGAACGATTTACATTAATAAAAGAATAAACAATTGTATTTCGTTAATTTCATTAAATCACGTATGCGTTGTCGATATGTTAATACAGCGACTCGACTTCGACTCGGAGTATCGATACGCAGCACTAGATGGAGCTGTATTCACGAACAAGTGACGGACGGTAAATTTGAGTTGGAGATCAGACGCCATAGTGTTTCGTCCCTTGGTAGCAGCCAGCAGCAGCGATTAAAATTCGGCGAGCCTTTGAGTACCGACGGGAAATTGCGGCGATCGAAAGTAAGTGTAATAATAATAAAACGTACTCGAAACGTAGTGAAGAGAAAGACAACTAGTAAACAGTTGGAAGTACGGCTAACAGAATCGCGAGATCAACGTCGTAAGAGTTGCAAATCCCATTTTTCATCTCGATTTAATTTCAAGCAAATATTTTCTCTAGCTTTGCTATACACACGATTCAGGAATCCAGAATATACGATCACACTTTCACATTTATAAATATGTATGTGTCTCGCAAGATGCGGGTAGATCGGCGAATTATTAGATTGGCCTGAGGCGACGGGGTAAATTGTAACTAGAGTCTTTATTAACACTGTCACGATGGATACATGATAACGGTCAGGACAACTTGGAGCGTGAGGGCCAGCAGGAGGTCGATTTCTTTGATCGTTAGGTCGTTGGCAGTACCGGTACCGGTATTGCATAGATGCGTCTCGCAACAGGCGGTGCAGGCATACAGCTTCGTGCGTTCGCCGATCACGATGCATCCCGGGTCGCATTTGTTCGTGCAGTTCCTTTCCAAGGACCATGTTTGCGGCATGGAGGTCGAGTTCTCGGTGCTGGTCGTGTAGGAGAAACGTTTTACCTGCAACGTGCGAATTTCACATATTCATCGATTATTTAATATTTATTAGGCGAGGAAAAAAAGCAGGAAAGGCATGCCGTACGGCAGCCCCGCATGATCAGGTCGCCGCATTTACACGGAGAAAAATATTTTATAGGGAGGAATTTTACAGAGAGCAAATTTTATGAAGAAACGAACATATAAATGTTCCAAACGGCCTACACAAATTTTTGTGTTAATGTAACACAAGCTAAATATGATGAAAAGTAACATAAATATTATATTATAAATTAATACAAATTTAACATCCATAATATCGACTCTATAAAGTTAATTGACACTATAAAGTGTGTTATTTTAATGCTTACATATGTTAATATTTACATATATTGAATATCGATTCAACACAAAATATTGAGATAACATAAATACAATAACATACGAGTATGTTACAAATTTAACACAGAAATTTTAACAAAGACCGATTTTAATATAAATACATGTTTCTTACTGTGCAAGAAATGAAAAAGGAAGAAAAGAGAAAGAAACGAGAAGAACGAAACACGATAGTTTACGGGTGATATTCACATAATCCGATATTATATATTTAAGATCTCCTTAATTTGTCTTAGTTGCCACAAAAGCCCTTTCATTGACTGCACAGCTACTTAAGATGAACTCAAAAAGACTGAAATATAAGATCGGAGCGTGAACGCAACTTTAAACGTAAGTGTTTCGCGTTCGCAGCTCTTACCATGCAAATCCTTTTGTCGTCCAAGCACTTATGCTGGAAGGAGGTGGTATTGCTAGTTAGATTGGAGCATTTGTCGCCGTCTTCCATGGTATCGCACTGATAGCACCACAAGTCATTCGCTCTTTCGGAAGCCGCGTGCGTTCGATGCTCCTTTGACATTAGCTGACCTATTTTCACGATAACCCCAGCCCAGTGTATTATATACACACAAAACAAGTACAAGTACAAACGTGGCGCAGGCTATTTTCGTCGAAAGTTCAAGCGAGTCGCACGCGTCAGATTTCCAACTGTCATTTGCACAGGCTCGATCATATTCGCAACGGAAGTACTCTCACATTCTACTCTACATAGAAGACAGTATGTTGAAAAGATAAATTTATTATTTTCATGTCAATTTACTCGGGTTCACATGAAAGTCGAATTTACACTTCACGCTCCGGTCTCACGAGTCGTCGCGAAAGTAAGTGAAAACGATCGTACCGTCATCCACCGATTACATTAAACAGACAATATCTCCGGCGAACCGGCAAATAAATGAAAATGACGCTGGGTTCGAGTCGGGGTGAATAAAGTTTTGAAAATTGAAAATCAACACCTGTTGGGCCGAGCGAGTCTACGCAACCCCGAGCACTCTTGGCTACCTCGCTACCGCGATAGAACAAACTCGACCGACGTTTCCGACTACCTGTTTGACGGAGTATCACGAGCAGCGTATCACTCGAGCGTTACGTCAGAATTACCCGCGCTTTCGGGATCGCGAGAAGACCAGGTCGGAGGTGACACCGCGTATGACCGATACCCGACGAGGGGTCGTGAATATTCGATACTCACCGCTCGTAAGAGCGATCGCCGCGACGAGTAAGAAGCACGTGGCGGCGACGCGTCCCTGGTGGCCGTTCATCTCGCCGGGAGCGTGTTCACTGTCGGCGGCACTTCGGTCTTCGGCTCGGAGCGAATCGCGATTTCCGCCGAACGGATCGCATCCTGGCAGGGGAGATCGCACGCGGAAGTCGCGGCAGCCCCAGGCGGTGGTCCAAGCGAGCGGCTACGCCATGCTGCCAGCGTCACCGTCGGCGCCTGCGTCGCCGGGGCGTCGGGCTTGCTCCAGAAACCTCGAAACTCGCAAAATCAATATTCGCTAAGGTCGGAGAAGGGTGATTTGCGAGGATCGGCCGGACCGACCGGCCCGGCGACGTCAGAATCGAGAAACGCATCTGAACGAAAGCCCCGGCGCTCGTCACCTACGACCGCGGGAATGCGTATGCGCGTCTGTCCTCCCGTCCTTACCGTCCTCCTTTATTATCGACTTCCGGACGGGTGATCAACTTATCGCTGGATGTTGTCCGCCGTCAGCAAGCTTATCGTGCCGAGGTTAATTATCGCCGATGATCGCGCAGTTACGCCGGGATAAATCCATTTCGTCGCTATCGATCGATAAAGACTCGGCATCCGCGCGGACACTCGACAGCTCCTCGGATGCTGCGAAACTTTCGGCGTCCGAGCGCGATACGTCTGTGTGTGTGCGTGCGTGCGGAATGGAACGTTACGGCCTTTGAATCTCTTTTCTTTTGTACGTTCGGCGAGGAATTTAGGGACGATTTTCCCGTTGTAAAACATGAAGACGCGCAAAGAGCATCGACAGCGTGCACCTCTTCGTCGGGAAAGGGAGGATTGTGTCATACACGATCCGAATAAATATTTAACTCGACGGAGAAAAGCATTTTCTAATTGTTAGTTTAATCATCGCGCAACCGTTTTTGAATATCATTTTGAATCGTGGGACACGTGCACCACGCTGCAGCCGCGTCTTGTCATCGCGAGTGCAAGGTAGTGACATCTGGCGTGGAAAGAAGCGATAAGAAAGTAAAGTATATCGCAGCCACGTTCTCTCGCAACACTCGAGAGAAACCGTCCTTTCCCTTCGAACCTTCGATTCGAATTAATTCGCGAGCGATTGGGCGAACAACGTGCAGCTGGGCGCGTAACTCGTTTCAGGAATTGATCGACGTCGTAATGCTGCAAAATATGCGCCAATTATTCCGGAAATTGCAGTTACACGTGTGCAACAATATCCAATCTACCGTGAAACCAGCGTTCTGCGGCCTTGCGGCATGTCGCTGCGGCGAAATTCTTAATCGGAAGCGTCGATGGAACATCGCGTTAGTGCTCGGCTAACTTGATGCATGCCGATGACATCGTATCTAAAGTGCCGGCGGCGATTGTATAACATCTCGCACTTGCAAAGTTACCTTGCGGCGCGCCCAACGCGAGAAACGTTGTTCTACATACCGTTGATTTTTGGGTTGATTTTTGGCTCTTTTTCGAGATCGATGTAACTGGAAACTTGATTCGTTTCAGCAACGATAACGAGCACGCGCACACATACATGTACACACACACATACATGTACATGCGCGTTTTCATTGAATTACACAGAGAGAAAGGTTTCTTTAGATATAGTATTTCTATTTATTTGACTAAAATTCATAGAAACAACATATACGAAATATTATTTGTTTGAGTGAAAATTTTATTGTCTCATTCGAGAAAACTATTATTTAGAATAATATCTTTCAACCGAATAAAATATAATTTGTTTACAATAAATATGTAAAATGAAACGAATAATTTCTTTATAAGAAGAGTATTTTTTGCTTCAAACAAATTTTTTATTTAAGATAAAGTTACATATTCGTTGAAAAGTCTAACAATCGTATTTATTAATCGAAACATTAGTTTCTTTGGAGCATGCCAACGATGAAATTTGTTCGGATGCAATAAAATTTATTAAATTCAAAGAAATCTTTTTTTCAGTGTATTAAACAAACCAAGTTAAACAAACACGTGTACTAATTCCTAAGGAACCTTTTTCTTTGTATATTCGTCACTTCCAACGTTTGCCCAGAGATTTTTTCTGCTTTCCATTTTATACTACGATTGGACAAAATGTACAAAATGCTTTAAATATTTATACTTTAGATACACACGTGCTATTAAGTTTAAACACATTAAAAATATAACCTAATTTATTAACCTTTTAATCTGATATATCCAATTAAACTGTCACTCGACTCTGGCGATGACGATCGCACGCGGCGCAAGCCGCAGCCAATTAGCATCGTGAAAGAGAAGCTTCGTCCCATATTTTTGGGATCAGGACCGAATTCCCTATTAATATCGTAGTGGGATCATCTTTTTTGGGAACTTACCTTAGGTATTCTGATCGAAATCTATGGTGTGTTTGGGAAAGTCAAGGAAAATTTCTGTGCATAGAGAAAAAGATTTCTTTGGAATAAAGTTTCTTTAATTGAAACAAACTTATCTTTTGGTATGGAGCAAACAAACGAATGTTTAGTCCAACAAGCAGAATTGTTTGGTTTCTCGAACAATGAATATCTTTACGTCAAATAACATATCTTTTGTATTTTCATCCAAACATTACGGTGGTTGTCGTAAGCAATAAATTACTTGGAAAAAATAACACTACGTTAAAAAATACGAAAGAATTTCTTTAGTGGAACAATATTTAATATATAATGAAATAAATTTCTTCTATTGAAATATTATTTCATCTGAATAATATTGTTTTTTTTATCAAACATGTTTTTCTTTAGTGAAACAACATTTTCATTCAAGCAAAATGATATTTGGTATTACAAATTATGTTGTTTATATTAAACAAGTCAAACGAGTATACTAAATTCGGAATAAACCTGTTTCTCTTTGTACGAGTGTTACTATACATTAGCCGTCAAACCACCAAACGTAATCGACAAGAATGCCTGTTCCCACTGATAGCATCGTTTATGAATTCCCATATCGCGAAGTGCGCGATACCAGACGAAGAAATAACGTCACATTTTCGTAACACACGCGCACACACTCGCGCATGATGAGCGATCCTTCAAATTCCACATGGGACGGTCGGAGCTTTCCGCGATATCGATCCCTGTGAGTTCTCGGATACGACGTGACAAGAGCGGCCGACACGGCGGCCGATTCTCTTTCCCTCTTTTTTCGGGCGAAACAATATCCACAATGTGCCTTGCGCGATACACCCGACCGTCGAATTACGAGATTAATACAACGTCCTGAAAATGACCGTAATTCCTAGCTCGCGATATTACCTTTCCGAGACCAACCGAGAGCTTCCTCGTTGTCCTCTGTGTATGAGAATTTATTTTACTGTAATTATAGCGGGCGGGGTCCGCTAATTTTCCGCTGGAAATACGACATGGCAAGACGCGATAATGCGGCCGACATGAATCGCAATGAAACGTGAATGAATCTTTAATCGTAATTACATAATAATTGGCGATAATTCCGCGCTATGCAATAATTAGAGAGGATGAATATTGTTGTTGCGCTATTCCGCTGAGCACGCGAAACGCGAGCGCATTCTTCGAGAAAGCGCGTCCAATAATTCCAGATGGTAAATCCACTACAGTCTATTGCACCTGCACGTTGCAGGGGTGAATACCCGCAGGGGAATCGATTTCAGGTTTCCCAGACAGCGACTGTTATGACTTTTACCAGGCGAACGGACTTCTCTCTCTCTCTCTCTCGTTCGCGAAAGAGGGAGAGGGTATGAACGAGCATCGCGAGTCGACATGAACGTTATGTAGAGGAGAACGAAGACTTGTAACAAAACGAATACGAAAGTATGATAATAACCAATATGTAATATAATGCATAACGCGATACGAATATGCGGGCCGCCTCCGTCGTGTCTGACCGCTGCGAAATATGAAATTTTCATGTTTCCACCGAGAATGTCAACAACGCTTTACAAACGTCGATGACACTCCCACGTCGTCGGACACACGGTCGACGTACATACGAGCTTAATATCAAACGGATTTGGCACGAGAGCGTAATCCTACTGGCGCACCGTCATGTATCGCGATCGGACACGTGCAACGAAAACGAGGCACACTCGAACACCGATGACGAAATTTCCCGATTCGAAACTTTGGTTCTATAATTTAAGTCTCTAATTCCACGACATAGTAGGAGCTAAGATAACGAAATTGGTTCATTTTTAATTCTAGTAATGTAATATAACTCTTACTTTGATCCTGATGATATCTTAAGTTTCCGTTTTCGTTGTTTTAGCGTCAGAATAGATTGTTGCAGCATTAAAATTCAATCTACAGAATTAATAGTTCGAGAGAGAAGTTAAAAAGCGTGTCGTCAGAATGAATTTTTATTAGTCTATAGGTCGTCTAACTAGGCACAGACTTAAAAGAGCTTTAAAGTCAAAATCAAATTTTGATTCAGATTGTCCAACAGCAAACTTACTCTGTATCCCTTTTTAACGACAATATCGTTACCGTTGAGTATCGCTGCGCAGCTATTTTATCCCTCTTCGTTTCTTTACGTTTTTATGAAATTATTTCGGTTATATATTACGACATGAGGAATTTAACTTTTTTTTTATCTTAACTTTTTTATTTTAACTTTTTTTTGTTATCAATGTCATATATGTGCGACGATAGCAATAACATTTTTTTCTGTGTCCAAAAATAATTGTACAAGAAATACGAGGTGGTCTGTAAAGAGAGTCCTCTAAATAAACACTGGTGGCGCAAACGTGATATTCTTCTCGTTTACGTACTCTCGACTTCGAAAGACTCTCTCCACATGAACATACGTGCTTGAAGTGACATTTTTCATCAAACTCTGATTAATCCAATCGACGATTTAAAAGCGTTATCAGTCAAGCATCGCTTATCATCTGCCGTTAAAATAAAAGAACGTGAATTTTTCGGTTATTGTCGACAAATTACGCAGCTGGAACTTGATGGTGTCGATAATTCTGCTGGTTATTCGTCGATTAGCTTGATCAGTGACCGGTGAAAGTCGCTCTTATTCTGTTATTCCTGTTATTTCTGTTATTCCGTAATTTATAACGATAACGAACCTCGTTCTACGGTAACGTTAATCTAATTTAATAATAACTGTAGTTAGTGAGCTTTTGCATTTATAAATAATCAATTATAATTGTAATATATATTTTTAGATCTAAAAGAATATACCAGTCGGAAGCAAGTGTTCGCTAACTGTGGTTGTTATCGAACCGGATTAACGTTGCCGCATAAATGTAATCAATATCTCTATCGTTGCGCAGCTGTTACGTGATATATCCGCGTAACGATGCGAACGACAATATTAATATTGTTAAGTGGTTATGAAATAATCACACAGAGGAGCCAAAGGAAAAAAAAAGTCATACGAAGAGAGAAAGAGAGGACAGATTCACATGAATCTTTTCTCGGTGTTTGGTCGGCAGATCGCATTCGCAGTTATGTTTTGATATATCCCGGCGAGAACTGACCGAGACGAATCGCACAGAAAGACCCATAACTTTCCCCGACGAAAGAAGAAGAAGAAGAAGAAGAGGCAGACTCGGTTTCATGCTACGTGGAAAAAAAGCACCGAAGAGAAATGTCGGACGATAAGTTTGTAACTCTAATATCATTTTACGAGTCGTCTCGCAGCGAACGTAACTCTCGCAGTGGGCGAAAATTGTTTACGACACCGACGGTCCGCGTCGCGCGTTTCACCTTGTTATTTATTAAATCGAAAGGAAATACCCGGGGTAGCGCGCGTACGTGCTTACGCGCGAACGCGACGATACTTCGTCGCGCTTGAAAAGATGAAAGGACGAAACGAGAGAAGCGAATCGCGATCGTCACTATTTCGGATCGTCTCGCGATTCAATGGCCGGTGTATTCACGGTCCGATCTTGCATCCGTCGTGAATTCATCTCACGATGTCGCCAATGAAATGATCTTTACGACGTCCTAAGTCGAACCTGAAAGCACGGTTGGCAGAGCTACTTCTTCCAAAGTAACTCTTTATCGTTACTCATATTGAAAGGTATTTCGTTATTAAGGAGTAACGAGCCGTTACAGATTCCGACAGAGGAAGTGCAGGTATTATGGAATACTCTAAGATATATATTTTTCGAGATAAATCGAAAACTTAAAAATAATTGAAATTAGCTTTCACTGAGTTGTAATGCCAAGTGTTTTTTATAACACCTTCCTAACGGATTTCTTATATCCTTTTATAGTAAGTTTAATGTATCAACTTTTTTAAAGGTAGATTTTGAAAGATTAATACGTGGAATAGGTCGTGTAAAACATAATGTCTCATTTACCTTGCAGAAAAATAACTTTTCTCGTATTTCGACGAATATTAATGATTAAATAGTCTATAATAATTACTATGTTATATATTTATTATATTATCATTTATTGTAAATTTATATTTTTATACTTTCTGTGTTATAATAATGTTACAATATCTTATAAATGTTTGTAGCATTATATTAGTTCCATTCCACTATTTACATTTTTTAACGACGTCAGCTACATGCTTCTTTGGCATCCTGAAAGAAAGAAACAATAGAATATAAAATATACGATATTTACAAAAAGCGACGGGTAATATGGATTATTCCGTAATACCCGACGTCGCCGTTTTTACCTTTTTATCGTATATAATGAAAATGTACGTCACATGACACTTGCAGAATAGACTACATTAAAGCTATATCTTGTATACTTGTATTGGACTGCCACTTTCATAGATTAAGTTAGAAATCGAGCAGCTAATAATTCCACCGCTATCCGTTATATTGCGACACTTAACAGGCTAGAGAAATCATGGTATTCCATGTTAGCCGACCATTCCGTATTACCCGCACTTTCTCTATACGTATTTCCCAACATTCGCGAATTAACGATTATATTTATTACCGTGGGTCGGAAATGTAATTGCGTTATCATTAGCGTCCAATAAAAAAAAGAAATACCGCCGTTACATCGGGTCGTTGCTGAGAGGAAACGACTTTTATAACGGTAATGGCGTCACGAGTTAAGCTTCACTTCCCGAGGCGAACTTAAGACGATCCCGAATATAAGATCGGCCTGTGAATACCGACCCATGTCACGATAATTACAACACACTCGAAAACGACACCCTCTCTCGCTTTAATAAGCCTCGCGTTCACGTGTGACTTTAGTGGCACACGTAATACCGTAGCATCATATAAGCCTCCTTCACAGTAAAGCCGTTGACATCCGTCATCCCGTATATAATGCGCGTTACTATTAATCGCGACAAGATGCAATAAACGACTGCGGCTCGCAGCCGGGCATTTCAAACTCGCTTTAATACGGCTTAAGCCCTCGCAAATCTACCTAACGCGATATTACCGTTCCCCTCTCAAGCGCACGCTCTCTCTCTTTCCGTCCGACTTCGTCGTTGGACGCGCCGCCTCTTTCCTACTTCCATCGTCGGTTGCGCAGCCGATTGTGCGGCCGTTGTGTTGTCGCTCGACAATCGCCTCAAGTTTCGATCGTCGCCGGCCACGTCGCCAGCAATAAACATCGCGCGGGGAATTCTATGACCGCGATAAAAAGCACGCGTCGAGTCGTTCCGCGGAGAATCGTGTAAATAAATGGCGAGCTTTTGTCCACCCGGACCGCGTTTTTACGACGATCTCCGCGAACGTTTTCGATCATTTTAGCCGAGAACCGCCCTCTCGTAGCCGTGCGCTCGGTGTTTCTCGGAGAAAATGATATCGACGCCTTTCCGTCCCGATTCGTACATGCGTCCTTCGTACTTTTCTTTTCCTCTTTCACTTGCTTTCGTATAACGATTACGGATTTCTCGGGCGCGTCTCACCTGCGCCGCTGTCGGATGGAAGTGACTCAATACACTTGGTTATTTTCAGAATTCATTTCGCAGCGACTTAGCGATGACTTCTGAACGTGTTCACACACGGGCACACACGGTGCTGATTGTTACGCGATAAAAGATAAAATGTTAATTTTTACATTTTTCACATGTCCCGGAAAGTTCGCTTTAAATTTTAAATCGAAATAATTCATTCGTCGCGTGTTACTTGCTCACAAATTGAAAATGATTGATGATTTAACGCTAACACATTTTCTTCCAACACATGGTATTAATTATTTTGAGTTAAATTATTCGTAACGGTAATATTTGATCTTAATCATTTTAATTATTTCCTGTGTCAAAGCTTATTTTAAAATTCATTTCGACTTATGTAGCGAAGAATTTTGTGTTAAATTGACATATTTATAATGTCAGATGTAACAAACGTTTCATGCTAAAAAAAATGTATTTATTATTTTTTGAATCGCGCTTTTAAGATATCGTCAATGACTACGTTTGAAATCTTCTCAATTATGTGCCATTTGATCCAATTAATATCGTGTTTAAAAAATATGCTTATCACTGGTGAGACTCGAATTCGGAAATTTTGGATCTTGAGTCCTCTGTCGTACATATTACACCACTGCTATGCTCTAGCCACACGTGTATTTCGTATTGCCTAAATTTTAAGATTACTATTATTACGGATAAAATTAACACAACTTTTCTGTAATTTTTATAATATATAACATAAGTCACCAATAATACTCAGTAAAATTAATGTTATTTTAATTAACACTGAAATATAAAATAAGTCATCCTAACATTTATACATGTTGAATATCGATTTAATACAAAATATTGAGATAACAAACGCAATATGTCCAATTAACTGAGCAATTGTGTTGAAAGAACTCGAAATAATATTTCATTTTAAAATGATCCATCAAAAATATTAAGTTACTGAATTGACGTAAATATAATGCACGAAAGCATCACGGTAAATTACGTACGTAATAAGCCGTATGTTAATTTTACATTGAAATGATAATCAAAAGTTGGTAACACGAGACAAAATTTTTGGATATTCGGACGCGAAATTTTTCACCGTGTAAATTCAACTCGCGAGGGAGAATTTATCGGAGTTCGTAACAGTCGCCACGTGTGCGCCCGATGAGATAGCGCTTTGGTATTTCTCCGGCTACTGTGGTCATGTTGAATTAGTCTCACTTGGCGCAACTACGACGACCTAACAATCGTGTGAAGTGCTCGGCTTCAACCGACGTTGTTTGTATTGCAGCAACGAGCGCTCGTCGTTTGTACTACGTTAAATGAAACATGCAGAATTCGGTGCACCCCGTTGGATATTTCCTGGCTGGATCGATCGCACTCCCGTCACTCGGTGATTAATTTTCCCGATGCCGGGCGGGATCTCGCGAGAACTTCCTCCTCGGAAAAAAAAAAAAGAACACAACGCGACCGGCGCTCGATGTCGCGTCCCGAGACGACACACGCTGCGAGCATAAGAACTTCCGCTCGAGTCACATTTTCGCGTCGCTCTCCCTCGAGGAGAGAGAGACTGAAGTGAAAGCCCTGAGTGAAGAGAACTCCCCCTCTCACCCCCACTTCACCTCAACTGCACACATAATTCTTCGAAACGCATTAAAACACGTATCTCATTGCAGGCGCATTAACGGACGACCGTTCCGGGGAACGAAGGGGGACGGCTTTGTCGTCTGGTCGCGTCGGCCGTGCAATCAACTTTCCACGGATAAACGTCCCAGCCGGCTGACGTCGTTAAATTATGCTACGAGGTGTCAGTGTTTACACCGAAGCAACACGTGAAACGGTCTCTCTCCGCCGCCGTCGCCACCGCCGCCGCCTCCGCCGTCGTTACCACCGCCGCCGCCACCCCCGTCGAGCTTCTGCCATCCGCAGTCCGCCACCCCTTGACGAGTCGGGCCACCCTCCGGATCCAGCGGAATGTACTTAAACGAGAGGAAGGTGCACGCGTGGATTGGTCGGGCGCAACCGGGTCGATGGCGAGAGGGGCGCCGGGTCGTTCTCGAGGCTCGTAGTGCCGCTCTGACCACCGTCGCGACAGGAACCCCCGCTCGTCGTCGTCGTCATTCGCTCCTTCTCACCCCGCCGCGGAGACGCGTCGGCACATCCTCGATACCGGGACGATCGATCGGCGATCTCGTAGCATCGGCCGCCGCGGCTAAGCTCGGACGGTCGAGCATGTAAGAACACCTGGCGCTTTCACCCTGGCGCGCAGAGAGGTGCAACGGGCGGAAGGTCGTTACACCGGGAACAACCGATCGGCCGCGTCGAAGGTGGTGTGTGCGATCGGACCAGCCAGCGGATCGTCAGCGGACCGCCGGCGGCAGTCGGGCCGCGGATGCGGCCGCGTTAACAAACCGAGGGATCAACGCGTCGTCGTGCCGCCGACAACGAGCCCCGGTAAGTGTGATCCCGTTGTTTGCTCCGCTTCGGGTCGCGCTGTTTACCGACGAGCGGACGGACGGACGCACGCTTCGTCCCCGATCACCTGTGGCTTTCGAATGTCCCGCGAATCTTGCCGCGAGTCCCCGAAACTTCCGAGGCTGCGTCGCGCACATCGCGCGAGCGTCACGCTGTCAGCTGGACTCGCGCGGCGTGCCTGCCTCGCGTGCGTTAATTAGCGCCTAATTGCGCGCTGATTAAATCCGATTGATTACCATATGGAGGCCGCCGAGTCGTCACGGTGGAATTACGCGCGAGAGTTGATTTAAGCGCAAGCTCTCTCGATCTCACAGTCGGACGAGCAGGAGGGCTGCTGACCGACCTCGAGGCTGGTTCGCCTCTTCCGCGGCGAGTTCCGAGCGCGGATTAACGAGGCGTTTGTACATTTGTACAATGTTTGGGGACTAAACTAAATGCGCGCGCAATGGTAACCGCTCAGCTTGATGGTAATCTCGCGCGGCGCCTACATTACGCGTATGCGAAGGGGATTACCCGTTAACATTTCGAGTGATAACAAAGACAGAGAGAGAGAGGAAGAGAGTTTATCTTTCGACGAAGCACCTGACACGGTGAAAAGGTAAACGGTGCAAAGTTCGCGGGTCAATTCGCAGTTCGCGCAAAACAGATATCTCGCCGCGATAACGCACGAATGCATATCGACGATGGAGGCTCGCGACGAAAAAAACATGTCATGTTTGTTAAATGACCCTCTGTAACAACATTTGTAATTCGCTTAATGAACAAATTATATTCCGCGGTTAACTGACGTTAAAAACGCGCGAATTCTCGCCCACTGAATGTGCAAACATTCGGGAGAAATGAGCGACAATTTATTGCGATTCCGCGCATACACGCGCCGAAATGCCGAATGCGCGAGATGTGGCATTTAGAGAGAGAGAGAGAGAGAGAGAGAAAGAAAGAGGGATAAAAAGAGACGGAGAAAAAGGAGAGATAGAGGGAGAAAGAGAAATAAATGTTACCGCAACAGGACGTCGCGCGCGTATAATCTTCGGATATAAATCTTCGTCCTGCTTTATTCAGCCCTTATTCAGCCCGCTTAATCGCGATTCTTCGACCGTGCGTATTCTCACGCGTGAGATAAAACGAACATCGTGAATTCGCGTACCAGCGCCGACGGCGGCGGCGACGGTCGCGCGACAGAGTAAAATCATACCGTTCGTTTACGTCGCAAATCCCTCTCGGGTAGAGGACGGTTTCTCTCCGAAAAAAAAGGGGGACTTAAGCACGTCGGCCGGGACGACGCGACGGCCGGGAGGAATATTCGCATTGCGAGCCGGCATCCCGAGTATTTAATTAAGTCCCGTGGCCGCGTACCCTTACGCTTTGATGCTCCCCGCACGCCACAGTGCGCGTACCCAGGAAAGAGAGAGACACATTCTCCGATTCGAATTCGATGAGTTCTCATTGTTCCGGATAAGGTGGAGAGGGGGGGAGGCGGGACCTCATGAAGCTCTCGAAGGCGAGTTATTCTCGAGCCTTATTCGCGATAAGAGAATGGAAGCGACTCGTTATCGGTGCGCAGTGGGTGGAGAGCGAGATACCTCACCTACTTGATCCCGGAGGAACTTCGGTGAGATTAATTCCCGTGAAAGATCCGACCGTGGAGATTTATTAGTCGCGGGGAAGTGAGAAAGAGAGAGAAAGAGACAGTGAGAGAAGAGGGAGAAAAGTTATCTCGTCCACCGTTACCGGGACATGCACCCATCGTTTTCTCTCTCTCTCTCTCTCTTTCTCTTTTTCTCTCTTTTATTCTCCCTCTTTCTCCTTTCTCGCTCGATGGGCACTCGCAAATGGTGATGCAGGCGCCTCACTTGCGCAACGTCGCGGCGAGGACACGTTTTTCGCTTAATTACTCAGCGCTAAATGTCTGTCAAGTGCAGAGAGAGAGAGAGAGAGAGAGAGGTCGTCGCACATTGTGGAAAGAATGGGAGTTTAACGAGATGAAAGGAACGACGCCGCGCTGGTTGGAAGGAAGGAAGGAAAGAAGGCTGAATGAATTGTCTTTAATAGCTATTCCGTCATTGCTCCACGGAAGCGTGTTGTGGACCGTTTCACGCCGCACTGTCGAGAAAACGAGAGGAATTTCAATTCGAATTTCTCTTGTTCCCGCCCGCGGAGAATGTAATTATTTCGCTGGCGTGTTGTTCCGCGCTGGCGACGAACGAATGAACGAACAAACGGACAATTTTCAGCCCCACGATTTTCAGTAGACGATGAGGCCGAATGATGTGAACTATTCTCGAAAATTTGCGTTCGAATAGGCAGTCTTCTATTCACAGATCGGACTCGAGCGGAGAGATTCCCACGATATTTCTTCGAGCAATATCCCACTCGAGAAGTGAAGCGACAGCGTACGAATGACGCTCGAATTCGAGTAACTTTTCGCTCATACAGAGGTGAGTTTTATCTCTCCGTCCCGTATCGTCGAGTGTACATTTTCAAATTTTCCGAAATTTTGAAGAGTGAGTTTTCATGTACTCCACACCTAATAACAGGAACAAATTTAGTCCGAATCGATTGAATCAATTGAAACATACGCTCGATCAAAAGAATCCACTCTCTCGGGATTTCGCTTAAACATTCGTCCCTGTGATTACGAGTGACAATGTTTTCGCTTGTGACCGATGAGATTCCATTCCGAGTAATTTAGGGAGCAATTGATTTTCACTAAAGAGCTCTTATCCCGACCATTCTGTCCGTCTAACTCTCTCTAATTCGAGTGAGATTTCACTTCGAGACATTTAGAGAGTGGAATCATACTCTGTACTCGTACTAGCAAATTTCAAATATGCCCTTCCAATTCCCAAACGACCACGTACGTGACATTCATAAACCGAAACTTCTCGCATAGAAAATTTCCTAGATTTTCCCGTGTACAGTATAGATTCTGATTAAAATACTCCAAATTATCTCAAAATAGGTTATCCCACTACGATACTAATTAGAGGGGAATCCCATTCTTATCCCAAATATAAAATGAAACTTCTTTTCGTGATGCTGATTGGTATTTGCTGCGCTAAAGTCGAGCGTCAATTTGGTTGAATATCAAATTAGGAAATTAATAAACGGAGTAATATTTGTAATGTTACTGTTTCTTCTGCTTCTTTTTCTTAATATGTGGTTCAAACTACCCATTCGAGCATAAGTTAAACGCCATTTTCCTTTAATGTCGCTAAGCTTAACGTGCGCGTCGCGTACGTGTGTGTGCGTGTGTGTGTGCGTATATTCTTATAAAGTGTAGCTACTTAATGCGTTTCATACAGAGTGAATTAGAATTATATGTTTAAAATATTACACTTTTAACTCTCTAATAATTGTTTTGTGAATTGTCAATGTATCTGGGAAAAGAAGTTTTATCTGACCGCATGCTCCGTTTTGTTCATTTCTCAGTATGCAAAATGGATAAAAGAAGTAAATAATAACATGAAACGTTTCTTAAGAAGAGAAACAACGCATGCACGCTATAAAATAAACGAAGCCTTGGAGTCAATCTGACCCCACCTTACCATTGGAGGATTAACCAGACTTGTGTTGATTTCCCAACTACCATCCATCATTGTTTTGGGAAATCGGACTGGATCCCAATTAGTTCCCGAGAACTTTCCTGTGCGGATTGTAATCAGACAAGGCCAGATTTAATCCTTTACACGGCAAGCCATATGACGGGCAACATTTACTTGATCCAAAACGGCAAGCTCGTCATGGCGGGCGAGGCGAAAAATATATTTAGAAGTATACAATATTGACTACCAATGATATATTATTTTTCAAGCCACTGATCGCGAATCTGAACTCAAAATACAGAAATTCCAAATGTCAGATCCAATATAGCGGACCGAAATGCAATAAGTAACCTGATTTGGATAAAACTTGGTATACTCGGGAATATTCGAGGTCGCTTATCACGAATCTGAACTCGAAATTGGTGAAAATTAGCGAGCAAGAAACCCTCGAGATTGACTTTCATCGAAATCGAACTATTTTTATTTCCCTGCCGTTTGGCGTACAAACAGTAAAATTTCGCTTGCCGCATAAAGGGTTGACACGTTCATCTCTACGCTGATCTCCGTGAGAATCCTGATGAGTGTGATTTGTGAACGCTCAGTGAAAGCTTGGATTACCAGACGCACGGTAAACAAGTGCGATTCGCATATTCGTTAGCTCGCGCTTTATTTCCCTGTCGGCCGCATATTTAATTCATTACACGCGACTGGTTACGTTTTGTGAATAAATCAACGAGACGCGGCAATATTAGCGTCGGTCATCGGTAAGCCCCGTGGCAATAAGCGCGTTAATACCGAAACAAGGCATCCGTGATCCAGCGGTGCGTCGAGAAACGATATCGACGTGATATCGACGCGATGTCGGTGCGATGCCGATAACAACCGATAACCGCAGGATTTTCTCTCTCTCTCTCTCTCGTCGTAACGAGGGCGATCGCTTGTCCGCTCGCTCGCGACTATTTGGCCGCTGTAATCAGCTGTAACGGCGCCATTAAACCACCGCTGCGCGATGGGTTTTCATACGCCGCGTACCGCGAAACATTAGCGGGTTGTCATTTATAGATCGTGGACGGCGGTCGCGTCGATCGCGTTCACGGAATAAAACGTGACGTCAAATACCGTGTATACTCGTGTGTGACGTAGGGCGACGAAGGGCGGCGCGTGTCGTGCTGCTGCTACTGTTGCATCCCGCGCGCCTCTGCAACGTCGTCCTCGTCGTCGCCGGGACCCTCGCTCTGGCCTTCACCCTTTCGCGCTCATCCACCCTATCTCCCGTCGCTTCTGACACCGTCGAGTCGCGTCGCGAAGCGAAGCCGATGCCGCCGGCGATGATCCCTTTTCTCTGCGCCCCGGGGCGATCATCTCACCTCTCATTTCGTGGTGCGACTCCGCGCAAAGACACTGGAGGTGGTTCTCAAAAGCTGAGCTCGTACAATCCCATCGATCGATAAGGTTACTAAAGGTGAACTCGCGACCCGTCTGTCTTTCTCGCCGGTTCATCGCGCCTTGTCCCACCGCCGAATCTCGTTTAAGATCGCCAATGCTGAAATTTCCGGCACGCTGAGCCCGATGGATACACGATGGACGACAGAGAGAGAGAGAGAGAGAGGGAGAAATGAACAATGCGATTTGTCGGAACGCGCGAAACGGGAATGCTGACTTTCCTCTTTTCCGTTTTGCTCGTTATTGAATCCTCTTTGCGACATCACGCAAATGTGTAATTGGCTCTCGCTCCATAAACTCTTACCCTCATGCGAATTGACTTAAATTTAACCCCCACGTAGTAGTAGGAGAGAGTAGTTTGCAGAGAGCGGAGCTCGTTACGCGAGACCGCCTCAAAGTAAATCTATTCGGAGCGAGCGCGAGCCGCGCCGAGCCGATTGATGCGTCGTCGTTGGCATCGCACGGGCTTTTTTCTTTCTCTCGCAGCTTTCGTTCCTTTTTCTCTCCTTTACCCGCGAGTTCTCTCTCGATAATCTCCCTGCGCGTAGTATGTCGCAACTCGCGACTTCGTTTTAATGGCGGACTCGCCGGACGCCTGGAGTCGGTATTCCCTCCAAGAGAATGTCAGTGGGCTCGCATTTATAATTGATGGGATAATTCATAATTTCGGGGCAAAGAATCGTCAAAGTTTTTATCGGAGATCAGTCATCTTACAGACGCGGATTTATCAAATAAATATCGGAAAGATGGTGGAAAGTAATGGATAATAGATACTTTGATTGAACTTTAATGACATGTTATCTGTAAGTATTAAAATGACACATTTTGTACTTCAGTGTCGATTAACGTGTTGTAGATATTAATTTTGTGTTAATTTTTGATACAATATTTATGTTACTTTACAATATATTCACCCTTGTGTCAAATTAGCACAAAAATTTGTGTGTACCGTTTGAGACGTGTGAAATATGTTTCACGTGTGAAATGTTAGATTTAACACGCACAATTTTTTACTGCGCAAGTCTCGTATCGGCTGCTGACGCAAAACCGCTCGCGATATCGCACGGCGTTTACGCGCGAGATCGATGTCCGTTATTTGGTGTAAGAAAACGTCCCCCTCAGTCAACATCATCGCGACAGTTTCTAGGCGTTTCTACCTTCATCATCACCGCCACCGTCGTCGTCGTCGTTGTAACGTCGACGCCATGCGAACAATAGTGCTCGAGAACAACTGCTTTGTTCCACTCCCGGTCGACGAATAGCGTTCCATTCGCCGGCTTCAGCGCGACAACTTTGAACGTCGTAGAAGCGTAAAGATACGGGAACTCAAAGTCGCCCTGAGCGACACCGAGCCGTGCTCTTTCCCGAAGTGAAGTCGCGAACTTGGAAACGTCGAGAGAACCGACGCGTCGGCTGAAACATCCCGCCGTCGAATCAGCGCGAAACGAAACGAATTAAGCGAGGCATTCCGATCCACAGAGCGATCCTTCGAACTCGAACTTCTACCCGGGGCTTTATACATCCCCCTCGAATGAAACAGCCGGGCTTTCTATCGCCGTGAAATTCTGACGTTTTCAATGTAGATACTAACAAGAGAATGCTTGATATTCGCGGCCGTGTAATCGCACAAGTGAAATATTTCAGACGGGAAAGCTACTTTTACGGTAAATGCTACCAGAATGTCAGCGATACTACTTATACGTATATATTTTTGCTGCTACTTTATGTTAAGAGCGGCAAAAGAAATATGGTTGACGCTGCAAAATATACGACTGTGCAGAGAAAAAGGATGTTGGAGGCTCGCAACTATAATGGTGCGCTGAGATAATTATAGCCGGGAAAATCATTTTTGTGATGAAAGCGCTACTAATAATGTCAATGATAATCATCTTATGCGCACATCGCCACTTTTTTGTCAGGATAACGTACGGTTAGTATCGAAAATTACTATATAATTTCCTCAAAGTGACCTAAGCAGTTTTTGTTCTCTCGGTGTACCGACAAAGGTACGAATCCCGGACTACCCAGTGTCGAAATTTAGATGCTACTTTGACGCTCTTAAGGATAGTTTGTACCCAATTTAGATGGTTTATAGGTTATCTAAATTAAGTTTGTGCTTAATTTAGATAGTCTATAAGGTAATAGAAACCTACTTTGACAACACTGACACTTGTTAACTTCTCTTTTAAAATGACGTTTTGCTGATCTGGATTGATGTTCCGTGTGAGTGTTCTTATCTCCACGAGTGTTTTGTTTTGTACTTTCTATGTTATCAAAGCGTGTTCTCCGTTTATAAATCATAAATAAATAAATAAATAATCCTTTGATTCTGCAGATTTAATTTCAGTGCTCTATTGAACAGCTCATTTAAAAGAGCGAAAATTTAAGACATCAACACGATCAATAAATAAGAATAAATTATATTACTAGAGTTGAAACTACGTAGCTGTTACTGTGTCGTAGAGTTAAAGGTTTAACGCAGGATCAAAATTTCAACTCGGAAAATTCGCGACAGAACCGCGCGCGGATTTTATATCTCCTCTCGCGTGTAAAATTGCGTGTAAAGTCGCGGCAAAGCATTTCCGGGCGGATAATTTTCTCTTTTTTCTTCTCGCAACGGATTCTCTTTGCACGAAAGCCAAACCCAAACTACATTCAATTATACCGCGTCGGGGCTCCCCGTCGGTTGAAACTTTTATCATGGCCTCGTCGTTCGTCCTGAGCTTTTCAGCAGCAGCTTTCTCGATGCTGGTCAGGGACACTTACACTACACACGACGACGGCGTTGCTGATAAATTTGCCGGCGCGCACAAAGAAAGAGAACGGAAGAAATACTGTGCACAGAAACTCTCCCGTCGCTCTCCCGTCAGAGCGTTAGTTTAATCCGATCTCATCTTAAATCCGCCCGATCCCTCTAATATCCTTTGATGAGAGCGCATTCTGCTGCGCGCCATCAGGAATATTAGTTTTATCCAAGTTCTCGCGGAATGAGGAATTTTAATACGCGCGTGATCGGGAACGATAAACGAAGTGCTTCGCCGCAGCGTTACCGTGAACACGAAGTTCACGCGTGATTCTAGAGCATGAGGAGAGGAGAAGAGAGGAAGGGTGGAACATTGAAGACGCGTCTAAGGAACATCTCAACGGTGATGATGTCGACGACGGTGGCGACGTGTCGGGGGATCTACGACGAAACCCCCAAATTAAAGTTCCAGACACGTTTCACCACGTCGAACGAGGATCTGATCGGAAAGAGGGATAGATGGAAATAGATAGATAGATAGATAGAGATATATAGATAGAGAAAAGTAGAGAGAGAGAGAGAGAGGGGTTCGCGTTCAATTATTCGGCGCATACATTGCTGAACTCGCACGATTGAAATCTCGTCTCCTGGGATCTGACAGGCTGAGAGAGAGTTCATCGCGGCGATCCGAGCTTCGCGGCGCATACATGCATGCTCGTGGATGCACGAATCAATATACACAGTGTGCTCGAAGATATTGCGTTAGCGATTGGACCCGTCAGTGTGGAACTATCGGTTAGACCCACATGTTGCTCTCGCACCGGGAACGGATCGCGAATGAAACTGGGCAAAGGTCAGTCGTCCATTAGCAATATCGCGAAATGCCGCGTTCCGACCGACCGGCCGGTTCTTAATCGCCGTCGCGAATAAATCATCCCAGTAATGTCGATATCGATGGCAAGGTGCACGGTAAAAAATTTCATATCAAGTCTAACATATTTTATATGTTCCGAACGGTCCACATAAATTTTTGCGCTACTTTACTAAAATTAACAGAATTAATTACACAAAATTAATATCCATATGTTAATCGACACTGAGGTGCATGAAAAAGGTGTTATTTCGACATACTTATTGTGTTATTTTAATATTTAAACATGTTAAATATCGATTCAACATCAAATATATACTGAGATAACTTGAACAAAATATATTAAATTAATACATTGATATATATGTTAAAAATTTTTATGTATGTTAAAAATTTAATAAAAAATGATAACAAGGACGTATTTTTTGACATAAGTACAAAATAAGTACAAAATGTTTTTTACTGTGTAGAGCGGTCAATTCGCGTGCGGTATATTGGATAGTGTAATACGTTATTTGGGACCTTTTCTGATAGATTTTCCGATAGAAAATCTGAAATTATTTGTACAATCCAATACATTTCGCGAGGTTGTAGCGTAAAAATCGCGAAGACATGTCGAAAAACGTTTCGGGTGAATTTGCTATCTGCTAAGAAGCACGGTCGATATTGACAATCGCAATTGATAGAATTTTTTCGGTTGAATCACTTATGTTTTGCTATGATATAATAGATCAGCCGTTTGTCGTGGGTGTTGGGTCAGTCAAGAAGATCGGTTCGATTGTCGAATAAAATTTGGCTTTAACTTTTCAGCGAGCAGTGTTTCGTTTACGAGACGTTTTCCTTTTCTTGGATAAAATCACTCGAGAAATATACAATTTTTATTTTTATGTTTTCCCTCCAGCTAATTTTTTTTTTTTTAATGACATCTATATCTTCGATAAAAACAGTTCTGACAGTCCTGAGAAACTGAGACTTCTGAGAAAATAAACAGACCGCGCTAGAGAGCGCAAACTTTAATTACAAAAGTCTGCGAAATAATTACGGCCTTTAATGAGTCAAATATGGTCTATTTAATTTATAAGCTTTATAAACTTTGTAAAACCTGACGCGTTTTTGTGCACCATTTTATGGTACTAAAGACTTCATTATGTTTTCCATAATCCTTCGCCAATGTTCTAGCAGCATTCGAAGCGAATCACCTTTATCGAAGAGGAAAATAATTTACCGATTTGCCGTCGGGAAAGACATAAAAAATCGAACCATACTTTCTGATTATATATTCACACTTTTTTTTTATTGCTAATTATACTCTGTGAGGGGACAAGTTTGCGTAAGTTGAGCAGACTCGGTGGAACACACGAGCAATTTGCACAAACTTACATTATATTCAGTGGTATAAATAAATGTACAGTAAAAAAGTAAATGTATAATAAAAACAGTGCGTGTGTGTATGTAAAAGTGGGTACTATCGCTGAGTGACCAATTTTTGGTATTGTTCGGAATGATGGTGCATAAAACGCTACATGAGTACGTCGAGACACTTTCCGCGGGACTACGTTCGGTCTTAGTCTCATGATCTCTAATGTTCTCTAATCTTTTTCTCATACACTCGCCGTAACCGATATTGTGCTTCGACATTGTCACTCGTTCCATTAGGTTAAACGATCAACCGGCTGTTCTCGTTAATAACCGCCGGTAATCAATTTTCGTTAGCATCGCATCAACGCAAAAAGCTTAGCTATTATTCAAATGACAGACCGGCGAAGACGACGATCAAACAATTTTCATCGACGAGACGGCGATATCGATTTTGTCAAGTTTACACAGACTCGCGCTCGTACGCACACGCACACCGAGGGACAGAGAAACGGCGAGGAAGACAAAGACACCCGTTTCGAGCGCAGGTCAGCGATCGATCGCGATGATTAATCTTAAGGACGACGCAGCGGCTACGGCGAGCGACGTAGTCGGTGCCACGGAAGCGAACGGCGTGAGTGCGTGGATCCGGAGTGTACGATGACGGTGGCCGAAGAGACGTACCGGGAAGTCGACGACGAGCTTAGCGTCTGCAGACGCAGACACCGTTCTGGCAAGTACCGCCCTTTCGACCTTGAAACACGCACTTTATCGCGCAGGCACTATGGTTGGGGGATACCCACTGAGACTGGAAGGAAAACACGTCGCAGGTCAGCCGACGCATTCGGGTGGAGCCAATGTCCGACGACGTGTCGGATCCATCGATGGGTTCTGGAAGCAAAACGCAACATTTCTCCGTTATTGTCCACGAAGCATTCGTGTGAAACGTAGGGGAGTCGTGCGGTTCGATTTTCGTGCCGAATTCGACCGTTTTGCGGGGTCCGTTCGGTCATTCTCATGAATAAAGGAAAGAGGGAAATCTCACGCAGAGAAAATATGTTACTTGTAACTATAATCGCGCACAAGTGAGTTTGACAGTCAGGAGAATCGTTTCTCTAGAAGCGTCGCTGTAATGTCAGTGATAATAATCTTATATGCGTTTGCTGCTAATATCTTTTGAGTTAAGACGGGAAGAAGATATAATTGAGCCCGAAAGTGACTATAATTTAAGCAAGGTTTCTTTCAGTGCAGACTTCCAAGTGTTCTTTTTTATTCACACGGCGTCAAGAGAATCTTGGAGTTTCGTTTTACCGCAAATTTGTTAGCATTCGCATTCGCTTATTCAGGACGACTCCACGATCCTCTTAACGACATTTTCGTCGTCCACTCTCTAAATCTCTCGGGATGAAATCTTACTCGAATTAGAAAATTAGATAGACGGAACGATCGGAATAAAAGCGGATAAATTGAAATCAATTGCTCTCCAAATTTCGTGGAATGGACCGAAAACAAGTGAAAATTCACTCGAAGTGATAGTGAGGACCGTCACTCGAAATCACACACGAGAGTGAACATTTCACTCAAATCGCATAGAATAGATTCTTAAACCTTACGAGTGAATGTTGCAATCGACTAGAATAAATTTGCTCCAGTGGTTGCGGAGTACAGGAGACTCCATTAATGCAGTTCCATTTCCTGCATTAATGGAGTCTTCTGCACATGCAAATTCACTCTTCTATTTCGGACGAAAATATTTACTCGATGATTCCGAGTGGAGAATTCATTCCGTATGAGTGAAAAGTCACTTGGATTCGAGTGACCGGGTGGCGCTCCACTTTTTAAATGGAATTTCTCTCGAGAAAATTTGGAGAGTATAGTCCTTCGCCAATGTTTCGACATTACCTCTATTGTGGAAGGTGGTTCGCTGGTTTACCGTCGTGGAGGGTCGGAAAATCGGGCCGAATTTTTCACAAGGACGAATATCACGACGTACGGGAGCGCGAAATTGTTACATTCCACCGATATTCCATGCCGCGTGACGGACAGCAAAGCGTTCGTACATGGAGAGAAAAAATTGTTGATCTTGCTACAATTTGTAATTATTTTTAGCGTTAGCCAGATCCTTTTATTGTTTTAATTCCGATGAAGAAATGGCAGCAGCGATGCGCATGTAAAATTATCATCGATAACGTTGTAGTACACTGAAAAAAATAATTTGCTGACACAGCAAACTTTATACTGTAGCAGCAAAATCTGTCAGTTACTGTATGGACTTAGCAAAACGATTTGTTAAGAATGCTAATTGTCATTTACTGGATGATTTTGCTGAATCTACAAGTTGTTTCGCTGTAAGAACAAATTAGTAAATGTTGAAAAATATTATTTCGTTCTAACGGCAAATTAACATGTCCTAAGGACAAATTCGCTCAGCAGAATATTTTCTATCATGGCGATAAAACTGTTTCCGTTCTAATTACGAATAATTCACTCATTATGTTATGTCAATCAAATTTTATTACCGTCGCTATGAATATGCAGTAGCGGCAATGTGGTTCCGCTATAATAGCGAAACTATATTTCTCCGTGTAGTGTCTTACTACAAAAAATTGTTTGCCGACTATAATTATTTCACTCGTGGCGATTATAGTTACACTTTTTTTCTCAGCGTACACTGAGAACCCATTTAGTTGAATCAACTGAATTCTTGTTCGACTTGGCACATAAATTTTTTTGGTTATAATAACCAAAGTTTTGTTGTCTAAACCGAAGGTTCTCTGAAGTTTCAGAGGTTGCAAAGAACCAAACCTTTGGTTCAGAGAACTAAACCTTGATTCTTATAACCGACAAATTTGCCCATAGTCACGAGAATTTAGTTGATCCAACTAAATGGATTTCTCAATATAGGGAATACGAACGTTCCTCGACTCGGGAGAGCTACAATTGGTTTAGCGACGCGCGGTAACTCGTCGTAATAATAACGAAATAGCTCTCGGCGGAGGAGGACGCGCCGGAGTACAACGCGAAAGGATATCGACAGCGTATTATCGGAGCGCGCCAGAAGCGTAGAGTGGAGTCGAAGTGACGCGGCCATTCTGTAGCCCATACTCTGGGTATTTATTACTCCATCGAGAAGTTCCTTTGCGCTGGTATCTTGAAGTGACGCGTCGAAATGAAAAGTAAAGTATGTAAGAAGCGTATCACCGAAACGACCATGGAGATTCCTCGCAGGGAGTCTCTAAGGTCGATATTCACGGTCCGATATGGCATTCGGAACCCTTCTTAAGTTCACCCTAAGATGCTAAGGTTCACATATTAATAGTCGTTATACGAAACTTGTCTCACGTGAGATCCTCGGATCTCAATTTACAGTTTTTGGAGAATTCAAAGTTAGATCCGAATTTTTCAATCAAATCATACGATTTAACGAATATGATTTGCTTAGCAACTGTATTAAAGCAACATATTTATTTATTTATTTATTTACGGAATGGACCCTTAGTGTAGTGTAGGAAATTATAATAATCGTAAATGGCAGACAAAACCGTAGCATTTTTCTATCAGAATTTTGAAAACAAGAAGAAAACAAGAAAGAAAAAAACAGGGAGTGCGCAACTATAACTAAAAAAATACAACAAAAGTATAGAAATAAGTATTAAAATTGTAAAAGTGTAAATGTTGCGCCAATGCGTAATTTGTTCGGTGGATACAAAATTTGTTGAATGAGGGTGGTCGCCGATTTTGTCGATTGTCCAACTGCTGTTTTTTTCTCAGTGTATAAATCGTCCTCGAGTGAAATCTCGATAGATAGATGATCGCTGACTTGCGTTAACGAAGGTGAGAAGGATTGTGCAGTGAATTTCGGATCAACGAAATATACTTACGCAGTTCATAAGTCGGTCCGTCGTAAACGTCAGGCAGCGCGATCGCCGAGGCGTACGCCAGCACGCCGAAGAGGGCGAAGAAAGCCAGCAGCTTCATGACTCGTCACGGGAGGAGTTTCTTGCTTCGATACCGAAATACTACTTCGAATCGTCTGAATAACCAGACGACAATGACGCTTCTAAGTCGCTCGATGGTCACTTTATATAAGAAACCTCTTACTTCGCTTTCCCGGCGCTCCACTTCCGTCTCGCAGGCGACTTTCCTGCGGATGATCTCGCCACCGGAATTCCCGTGGCTTCTCCGCTATTTTCAGCCGGCCGACCAGTGCTCTCCCTCTCTCCCCCCGGTAGACCTACGTGTTCGAATATTAATTTCCGGTTTTATCGCCGTTACCGGGGCGACGGGACAGGCCGGAGTGCGATAAACCGTTTCGATCGATGGCGGCTCGCGATCGAAAACGCGGGTGTGGCTGCGAGGAACGGCTGGATCGAGGAAGAGAATCGACAGGATGCTCGTCCGATGCACGGGTTAATGTCTCATCTTCGAAGACCTTTCATGTCGTCTTGTGAATATTTCACACGTTCGCATCGCACACGGTGATTCTGCGAATAATCGATGGCGGGAAACAACGCACGCATGTTTCACAGGGAAAGAAGCGAACGAGAGAAAGAGGGACGGTCGTAACTTTTATTATCGCAACGCGACCCAGGCATGACAACTTTTACCCGAGCTAATATTTGTGTAACGACGCAACGTGATCCTCAATGCTACTACTCATTCTTGACAGTAGCGTTAAACTTGTGAAATTTATGGGCCGCATTATGACTGTCGAGAGAGGATGTTCCTTGCTCGACAGTGTTGTATCCGCTATAAATATATTGATGAAGATTAACCCGTCGCTTAACTCGCGGTGTACCTTGAGGGTTCGTCGGAGCCGGCTTTAATTTTTTAGTAGCCTCTTCGAGCAGTTCTAATCTTTTCGTGAAGATTAGTGTTTTATGGCTTTTATTCTTTCTAGAGATACTCCAAAGAATAAAGAGGAAATTGACTTATCTTTTTGTTTAGATAAAATGATTTAGAAAAAATATATAATAGTTGATGGATAAAATGGGCCGATTTTAGCCTAAAAATTGCAACTTAAGTTATATATGTAATCGTGCATTTTTTGGATCGCTGAATATTGTAAGATTTTTGTCCATCTAAACTCGTAGGAAAATGGCCTTAATTCGCCTAAGATTACATGTGTAACTTACGTTACACGTTTTTAGGCGAAAATCGGCACATTTTACTCATCGTTCTTAGGTAGAGTAAATTTTAATCCAATTAATGACACATACCGAGGGTTCATAAATTTGTCAAGGGTTAGTGAGAATGATCAAGTTGTTATCCGCTCGATATCGAGTTGAGGCGCGTGATCCGAATCGCACGGGCTTAACCGGACGATGTACGATCGGACTATGCGCCGAACAACGCTTTATCCATCAATAAATGTTTGTCCCTGTGGAGAATCAAACGAGACTTTTGCCTGGGATAAAACTCAATTTCCGTGTCGCGCGCAATTTTCAATGCGCGATATTGAAACAATACCCGCGCATCGGGTTGCTCGTCCCGTTAATCGTGATGAATGTTACGTCACGTTTAAATACCTCGCACGTCGATAGCCACGGCTGGCATTTCAATTCGGAATTCCATTGTTCTCTTGAATCGGGTTTATTCCTGTCTTTGACTTTTTATCGTTACATATATTCGCATCCGGTACTTTTCATCGGTATCTCTTTGTGGCTCGGCGAAAGTGACAAACGACAAAGACGACGTTTGATAATTGTAAATTCGCTCGACAGAACATTAAGATCGCGATGAGGAGGCAGTCCTTCTGCTCGAATCTGAGCAGCGGAAGCGGCGCCGGCGAGCCGCTGATTGTCGTCGAAGAGAGCACGCTTGGCGAGGAAGAAGCGGAGCGTCGTCGCACGGAATCGCCACCGCGATGCGTAGATCCGGATTCACCATCCTTGAATCCCTATCTTCTCTCGCCGTGGAGGGACGCCAGGAAGCACTCCTTACCGACGCCGCAGTGCACATCCGGGATAACCGCATCCCAGGTACGTGCAGAGGATGTCGTTCGTGGTCAGTCAGTAGTTGCCGACAACGCGAACGTGACAACGCGATGCTGTCGAAGAAGGAAATGATAAAAAAAGAAGCGCACGCGATGAGTTCGAGATAAATTGTTATTCGTATGCTAAAATAGTCGCGGTTGCCGAGGAAGATAAAAGACGGACGGGATTATGGTTGAAGACCGCGGGCACTTTCCTAATGAAATTTCAGCCCACGAGAAAATTAATTGCACTTTTTACTTCTCATATTTTATTCGTTTCGTTTTTTATCTGTCGATTTTTTAGATAATTTATTCGGTTTTTATTTATAATCTATCTTATTATTTATCTTTTATATATTTTAATAATAATGATACATGAAAGTTAATATGTTGGCAGAAATATCACTGTACATTTCGATACGTCGCACCTTAAAGAGAATCCGCGACGAAGTTTCAAGTTCGAGCAGCCGCGGTGGGAATGTAAATCGAGTTTTCGAAGATTACGGTTGAATTGTCGACGTGGAAATTTCTAACGAGACTCAGCCTCGCGAATCGGCTTATTCCCCGCAGAGCTCGCGGACGATAACGCAATTTGAATATCGGATCGTTAATTGATATTACTCACGGTTGGTCGTTCGGATCCTCCTCGAATGATACACGCGACGACGATTGGTGTGGACAGGTACGGCGATTGAGCGAACGAGGTGGGGAAGGTTCCGGCCCGTCGGCGAGGGAGGCTGCTTTCCTAGCGACGCTTTCGCAGGCGCCGGCTCCTCAAGCGGGCGGCCGACGACATTCCGTCGTCACTATCTCCAGGGTGCCGAACACCCTCTTCGGGCGCAACCGTCGAGAATCCATCGCGGCATTTCCCATGGGAGGCGCCACCAGGATATTACAGGGCCGACGAGATTCGTCGACCGGGCTAACCGGTCCGCCCAGTAATAGCGGAAGCACCCACAATCTGCAGCTCGATATTATGGACGACATCGCTGAGATCAAGGCCAGAAAGGTAGGTTTCAGATATCGAGCTGTAGCTGAGGTGTCCAGCACGCAATCGCAATGATCAATTTCACGGTTTCATATTTGGCAGAATGTAGAAAGAATACAATCTGGAAAAGTACCCGGAGAAAAAGGTTTCTTTACATTTAACGTTTCTATTTGTTTGACTAAAATTTCGTAGAAACAACATATACGAAACATTATTTGTTTGAGTAAAAATTTTATTGTCTTATTCAAGAAAACTATTATTTAACAGAAAGAATAGCTATTATGTGAAATGATGTCTTTTAACCAAATTAAATATTATTTGGTTACAATAAATATGTAAAATGAAATAAATAATTTTTTTTAAAGGAAATTATTAATTTTTAAAAGAAAATTATCTTTCGTTCCAAAATTTTTATTTAAGATAAAGATACATATTCGTTGAAAAGTCTAACAATCGTATTTATTAATCGAAACATTAGTTTCTTTGGAGGAATTGACAATAATGAAATTTGTTCGGATGCAATAAAATTTATTAAATTTGAAGAAATCTTTCTCTCAGTGTATAGGGCTAGACTAGATGCGTGCAATAATAATAATAATAATAATGATAATAATAAATAATAATTATCTTTGCGAGAATTTACGAGAAAATGTCTTTAGCATACAGACATTTAAGATTACATTCACAGTCTAATATTACGTTTAGGATCGTCTCGCAAGTTCAGCTTTATATTCTCTAAATTTCTATGAGTGAAATTCCACTCGAAAACTAGAATGGCAGCAGAGTCACTCGAACTGGCGAGTGATTTTTTATCCATATAAAATGAACCTCGCCCACTCTGAATTTTTCGAGCGAACATTTCCATCCGAAATTGAAGAGCGAATCTGATTATCCCCGTCACGGGAACAGATTCACTCTCATTTATGTAATCTAAATAATCTCTAATAATCTGTATGAATTATGTGTGTAACGTTCATTCATATGGATTGAGAAAATCCACTCTAACTTCTAGTTAAACGTTTACCCCGACGATTCCAAGTGGTGGTATCTCCATTGTAAACATCGGATTTAAATTTTCACTCGTTTTGAGTGGGGGTTTCACTCCGACAAATTAAGCGTATAAGATCGTAGGGTCTACCATAAGGACCGTTTCGTTGATCACTCAGCATCTCGAGATGAACTTACGACGAGCCTGAATACAAGATCAGATTACGAGCACCGCCCTTAGAATGTATTTTTAAGCGAACGACACACTTCGCTTAATACTCGTTCGCGTAACGCGGTCGTTTTCAGGTACGTTTAAAAATGTACAAGACCCCGTCCCGAGAGCGGGTGTGTGAGATCCAGCTTCTCGAGGGTAACGGCAGCTCGACGCAGAAGTACACGCAGCAGCAGAAGCGCCGGTTCTCCGAGTTCTCCGCGTCCGTCGCGTCCACGTCGACCTTGCGTAGACGCGCGTCCGAGATGACGAGGCCGCTCTGCGAGGTCGAGGCGCCGGGCAGCCCGGCGGCAGGCATCATATGTTCCAACACCGACCTAATATCCATCCTGAGCTCCCTGACGTCCTCCGCGACGGAGATCAACACGTGCGGCACCACGAGCTCGAAGGACGAGCCGAAGTCGAGCTGGTCCAGCAAGACAGCGGAACAGAAGCGCAGTCGGCTCAAGAGCTCTCGTTCAAACAGCTTCGACGTGTCCATCCTGAGCGGTGCCAAGAGCAAAGCGTTCAACAACAGCGGCAAAACCGCCACGCCCGCCTCCCTCATAGCGCCGAGCACTTGGTTCGTCAAGCGGCACCAGCCGATCTCGAAGAAGAACCGTTGCGTGGAGAACGAGAACCCGCGATTCCTCAGGCTCGACAAGTCGAGGATGGTGCAAGTAGTCAAGGACACGCTGGGCAAGGCCTCCCCCACGAAGGACTTGGACACCAGGCACAAGGTCGTCTGGGACGACAGCAGCGGCACCAAGGTGGACGCACAGGTAAGACGACTCGTGTGATGCGAGTGTACATTGAGAGAGAGAGAGAGAGAGTGAGAGAGAGAGAAAAGGGATTAAACTCACCGAAATTATAGTTATTTTCGGAACCGAGTGATATATTCTCATCGACCCAGCATGAAAGTAATAACAGCAAGTAACAGAAAATAATAACATGCATGTGAGATTATTATCATTGACGCTATAGTAGCACCTGCTGCACAGAAATGATTTCCCTGACTGTAATTATTTCACTGTGTTATTACAGTCATCAATACAGAGTACGTTTCTCTCTCAATGTAGTCGTATACTTCACGTGTTCTACGGATTATACGGATTTCCATCATGTCAATTCGGAGAAAGGAACAGAGTTCGTTAAACATCGGGTGGTATTCGATAAGTTCGTGCGGATTTTCATGAAAAACCAAGTCGACATTTTAAAGTTAAATACAACTTTAATTTTTTTTTCTTTCTGGCCGACCCGCTATCGAGAAAAACAGTAAATATATTACTGGATAAAGTTATGCCTAACTGTATTTTTTATTTTTCGCTTTTTCTCCTTCGACGACCCACCATTGAGAAAGACAGTCGATATATTATTCAAGTTATGTCCAACTATAAAAGTCCAGCTATAAAAGTATCTGGAAACCTTCGCGAAAACCGTACGAATTTATCGAACAACTCAAGGGAAAGTTATTTCATCGGATATACAGAGGAGACGTACCGTGGAATTCGCGAGTGCGAGACGTAAACGGCTCAATTCCCCTGGGAAAAATCGTAGTCGCGAGTTATCGATTCCGCCGGTGAGCAACGAGCCTCTCGCTCGTTCGGCCGTACTTTTGACTTGATCTCGGACTCCCAAGGAAAAAGGCTAAAGTTCTCGCGCGATGACGCGAGATAAAACGTAACTTTCCACTCAACGTCGACAGGTGCTCGGCAATGCCATCGAGAAGATACTCACGGCCAAGGGAACTGACGCGGAAGCGCCGACTAGTTCATCCGGAAAGTCATCCATGTCACCGAACAAGCCACGCTCCAGCAAAGTGGCTAGCTGGTTCTCGGGCGGTAACAAGGAGCAGGAACAACCTCCGGACTGCGAATCCTCGATCTGCTCCTCTCTCAAGGACCTCTTTGTCAAGTAGTGCACCATCGGCAACGTCGTACCGTTCCCGACGATCCCACGACTCGGCTCGTTCCTCTCCACGAGGTACGCGACGTCGACGATGTACAATCCACCGACAATCCTCCACGACTTGATCTCTTTTCTTTTTTTTTCCACGTCTTCACGAAATTACTTCGATTGTATATTACGATGTGAAGTATGGTAGCTCTGCATTCACGCCCCCCCCCCTCCCTCGATTTCGGAAGCCTCGAACGAATGTCCCGCGCTTCCACGTGGACGTACCTGCGTATGCTCAGGGTGACCTTCTCACCGAACTCCGATTAGTCCAATTGACAACTTCAAATCGCTATATCGGTCAAGTACCACCTACTCTGTTTCGCTCTAAAATAGATACAGAAATTATTAATTTATTAATATATATTAAAAGAAAAGCATATAAAATAATATAGAATTATTAATTTTTCAATTATCGCCGGACAACAAAGTATACAGTCGGAGATTGGAGTCGGCGATTCAGGCGTTTATTCCTCGATTAGCTTGACCGAAGTTTGGTGAACGTCATCCTCGTGTTCTGCGACTTTTAATGATAATATCGCTATCGTTAAGCGTTGTTGCGCTATTATCCGATATATCTGTGGGACGACACTTAACGGCAATTTTATTGCTGAAGGTTACAGCACACAAGCGTACAGGTGCTGCGTTCCGTACGCGCTTGCCGATTGTTCTTTACGATAATTGTCGGTTCGGTACTCGTTGCGCAGCTGCGGTGCGATTATATCTGTGCAATTGCATAGACCAAACCGACAATTGTCGGTGAATATATACAGAACACAGAGAACCCGGAGACAGGAGCTGTTATTCTGTAAACATGTTTATCGACAATTGTCGGTGTCGTTGCGCAGTTATTTTGTGACATGATTATCGATCCGTCCTTCTTAACTGAACTGGCTTCGCCAGTTCAAAAAATTTACGCACACTGAAGCGTGAGAATCTCGTACGCATGCTTCATACGCTTCAATGTGTATGTAAATTTCTCGGACTAGTTCAACCAGTTCAGCTAAAAAGAACAGATCTAATGTATATGTAAATTTCTCGAAATAATGCAGACTCAGTTCAGCTGAAAAGAACATGTATCTGCGCAACGATATTTACCGGACCGACGAACTACGTAGCTGTGTACGGAACAGCGGCCCGGAATTCTCTTTTCGGGCGAAAAGAAATTGCGTGACGAAGCGACGAGGTGGATCAGTGGAGGATAATAGCGAGTAACGGTAGTCCACGTTGGCGCAAAAAATCCCAACGACAAATATTACAGTGTAAAACAAGATATTCTGTGCTGTGTAAATGCTCGTATCAACAAAGATAACGTATCGATAGAGTTGTGAACGTTGATCTATCTCCTTTGCGGGTCAAAGGAGCACGTTAGAGAGATATATGATAACATATATATATATTAATATCGATATGGTATATATATATATATATTCTTGAAGGAGTGTAGTGGCGGCTGGTCCGGTAAGTCACTTGCGTTTTATCTGTCGTCCTTCCTCCCGCCGCACCGCGTTTTCCTGTTCCTTTCGCTTTCCCGCTCCACGATTCTTTCTAGATCACGACCGCACGAACCGCCACTGATGTAGAGATACTGATATATGTACAAAAAGAAACCAAAAAAAAGAAGTCGTCGTGTACCTTACAGTACAATAGCGATGAAGCGAGATACTACCCAGACTGTATAAATGTCTAAAGGTTATCCTAAGGACGTCTAAAAGACTTTTGGAAAAAGTAGGACCTTCCCAGTAGCCTCTCCAGATTATGCCTTGGAACGGTATTTTCTGACGCCTCGCCTTTGCGTGTCATTGCTCTGTTTTTTTTCTTCGCTTCTTTTATTTATGAAAACGGTAGTCACTTCCCAGTAAACATCAGCTAACGTTCACATTACAATAATATTATAATTTCCCACTCGATAATGTAATTGTTTTATTATACACGCCATATTGCATTTATATTATTGAGTAATAAATTATAATATTGATGTAATATTACTGTTAGTATGTTCACTGGGCTATGTATTATGTATAAAATGAAGCCATTATTATTATTATTATTATTATTATTGTTGTTACTATTATTTTTTACTATTATTATTATTATTATCGATTCCTTAAGACGTCTTTCAAAACTTTGTGCTGTCCGGGTACATTCGGTCATATCATATCGCTACACGTCGAGGCGCGGATCAAGAGAGATTATCAATTTAGTTGGCGTCCTTCTTGCCCGTCACGTTTTTCCCATCGTCATTGCGTTTGAGGAGAACCCGTTAAGGCGTGAGATTCGCTTGTGTGTACCTTAGACTTAGCGCAGAGGCTCTTTGTATGTTTACCTAGATTACCGAAGTGTCCTGATGTAACACGGAAATTGTACATAGGCAAAAGGTATCTCCGGTAAGCAAGAAACGTCAAATCAGTTTTTTGAAACATTGATTTTATGTGGATCTCATAAACATTTTGACATGATATTTTATAAATGTTTTTGAACTGTTACTTGATAATATTACGTTCTTATATATTAAGATCAATCGGCATAGAAACATTATTTTTAATGTTTCGATCAAATATTGCTGACAATGACGTTGTATGACAACATTAAGAGCTACATATTTGAAAACGTTACATATTATAAAATATCGTTGTAATAACGTTGTGTTACTGATTTCTTGCACACCGGGTCGATACCGTACGTTCTCTATCAATGTTCTCTGCCGAGATCGGTATGACACGAATGTGGAAGGATGAAATATACGTTGATCGTAAATGTTGAAAAACGCCACAATTTTGTCCCGTATATCAATGTCCCAGCCTTAATGACACACGATATTCAAGTATCTCGACGCGAAGAGCGGTGCAAAAGGGCAGCGGGAAAGGTCTGCATTGATCTTACGCTCGATATGCTCCCCCCATATAATCGTTCGCAATGTAACGTTTACTGTAGGAAAAAAGAAACGGTAATTTTGAGACTTGAATGCCTCGTACAGACCGATTGATTCGCTTATCACCTCAATTCATGCTAATAATGAATTCGATTACCCATACTACGCCGGATTAGTGCACGTTAAAGATCGTTATAGATAAAATATCCAAATACGGTTTAACGTACGCACTTGGACGATGAAATAATTAATGTAGTTTTCTACTAAGTAACATGACAATATCATTACTTCATCGCTTTATGCTGCTTGAAGTGTCAAGTTGTCGATTAACAAATCAATGCATATCCAAACACGATGCGAACGATTATAAAAACTAACGAATTTCAGCCTGATAAATACCGAGGCTTTGTTGAAGTTCAAAGTACGCGTCGTCGATCTTATAATTCTAAGGGATGCGCGCGTTGTAAATGAGACATAAGCCTGTGGGTCTTTCTGAAAACAATTTTATTTTTAAGAAATCGGAACTATTCAGACTGTTGCAACTACATTTTTTGTTTCAACTCGTTGGTGTTGTATCATAATAAGATGTTGTTATTATTATTATTACCAGGCATTGCCCGCATTACAATAAGCAAACACGTATTTTTTTTTTTTTATACTCGGTAAGAGGAATGATGGACAAAAGAATACACTTATACGAAGGAACATAAAACGAGGACTGTAATAGTGACATCTGACATTATGTGTAAGAGAATCATACACACACATATGCATAGTAGAAGTGTTATATACGCATCGTACGTAAAGTTGAAGGATACGACGCTAAGGACAAATGCATCGGTTAACAGTGGAATTAAAACACTGGAATCGGTACATCAAAGTTCCAGTTTCTTTTTCTTACTTAGTTTCCGGGACAATCTACCGCGTTTTGTTAGAGTTCCTTATATTCCGAACATCGGGTTGATCCTCTCGCAGGATGGTACGTAAGAATTCGAGATTATTGCGCCTATTGGTTCTTTCGCTACACATTGTTCAATTGTTGTACTAAGCGAGCGTGTTTCGTGGAAGAATCTGGATTTTTTGCATGAAAATCATCGCGTTTAACACAAGTCTCGCGCGTAAAACCACACACACAGGTTGCAGAACGAAACAACAAAGAGCCCGTAAAATCTTTTTCATCAAAGTACAACTTTGTCTCGGGAAGGAGCCTGCCGTTCGATGAAAACACAGGAGGAGAAGCTCAATCAAAAACAGAACGAGAAACATGAGGGGAAAAGGAAGCCAAGAAGAAGAAGAAGAAAGGTGAGGATCACAATGCAGGCAATTCTTTTTGTCTCTATGTTGAACAAGCTTTAAATTTCTATATTTGATCAGACAAGAGTGAATCGTCAGCATCAGATGGGGGGGGGGGGGAGAGGACGTGTGTTCGATGAGAATGGAAGTAGGGGTAATAAAGACAGTAAATATGTATGCAACAGCTAAATAAAAATGCAGTCATCACAATATCTAGTCGATCTACAACTCTCCACTGTCCGCTATTGCGATCTTTTTTGAGGTCTTGCCACTCTGAGATCCCATAGCCTCCAACTGAAAAACAGTATCATTCAGTGTTTAATTTTCCCCTGAATCAAGGTATGTCTTAGAAGAACTTGAGTGCGTTCAGAAAACAACGGTCGTGCAACCGTTAAGTGATCGTCGCCTTTAAGATATACTTTCGGATTCATGGTAGAGCTAAAAAAAACTATTCCGATGACGCTGAGCGCTAACTCAACCATTGTATTCCTTGAACGCAGCCAATAAGGGAGAATTCACCTTTTGACGGAAAGCAGAAGCCGATCAGAACTCGCGCCGGTAGCCGACAGTTTCTTGCTTTATCCACTGCTTATTACCAGCGCGAGTTCTGATTGGCTGCTGCTTTTCTGTTAAGGTCTGAGTTCTCCCTAACACGTGTGTACACGCGCATTTTTCGCCAAAAGCGCGCGACAAACAGTCACGATCCATAATTGAACGTGTTTCCCCGAGATACAGTTGAGATTCATCCCTGAGCAGGCTAAGTACGCACCTTTCTAACAACATCCATTCCTTCGACGACTTTTCCGAATACAACATGCTTCCCGTCGAGCCAACTGGTTTTGGCACTGGTGATAAAGAATTGACTGCCGTTAGTGTTGGGGCCAGCATTCGCCATAGAGAGAATGCCGGGCTCGGTATGAGTCAGCTTAAAGTTCTCGTCCTCGAATCTCGTGCCGTAGATGGATTTGCCACCGGTGCCGTTATGGTTGGTGAAATCACCACCCTGGCACATGAAGTTCGGTATGACCCTATGGAAGCTGCTTCCCTTGTAACCGAAGCCTCTCTCGCCGGTGCAGAGAGCGCGGAAATTCTCCGCCGTCTTGGGAACAACGTCCTTCCTCAGCTGGAAAATCACGTCAAGTCGGGCGAATGTAGTCGACCCTCTTTCGCGAGGGCGTTCATTGTGTGTTCAACTTGCGTGACATCGTGTGATCGTACAATACAACTTGGCGTCGCTGTCGTATTCGATAACGCGGATAGGAAGATCAATCGAAATTCAAATTTTTGTAAAAATGAGAGAATAGAAAAACGGTGAACACGCAAATACCGCGACGAAGGAACGACGTATCGACGGTGCGTTTTAGCTCGCGCCATCTGTCTATAAAACTCCGAAGCTGAACGTTACAATGAAATTCTAATATTATTCTATTACTTAGCAGAAATTGCTAACGAGCACCGCTAATTTCCGAGATTGCTGGCGGATATTAATAGAATGCGCCACGTCGGATGTACGATGTGATCGCGCGCGCGTTTTCGCACACGACGAGAGACACCATTCGATGCACCGAGAAGCAAATATTCGTTTTATATCGAAATTCTCGTATATTTGCAACGTGTCCCTCGCGATGTCGTAGTTAAAAACGGAAAGATAAAAGAAAAATATGAAGTGTCTTATATCTTATCTTATCGATCGCGCATCGCCGAGACGGTCCGAGACGATAAAAGACTATCCACCGCGTGTCCACGGACCCCTCCCTCCTTCCTCCCCGCGTTTACATACTACTCGGAATATTCGCATTGTCTCATTTTTCCAATTTCCGCTCAAACCACAGCTACTCCTCTCTTTCTCTCTCTCTCCCTCCGCCGGTCTCGGCGGCGAAACTCGCGAAATCACGTGCGCGCTGTAACAGCTCGCTCGTAATTGCGCGTTGGCTCGTCGGTCAATGGAAAATTTCGCAATGATGGCCAGGACCGTGTGCAGGAGAACCCGCGCGACCATGATGCACCGCGAACGAACGGCCGTTCGTGGCCGTGATTTCGCTGATTCACGAGGCCGACAATCGCCGGTCGCGTTCGCCGTTTATTCCGTCGCAAAGCGAACCAGCTCGACAATCGGCCCCGACAATGTGATCGAGACGCGTGTCTCGGTGGCGGGTGCGAGAACGATCCGCGGAGCAACCGGCTCGGAAGAGAAAATCAAGATGGCCATGCACGCCGGAATCGAGGTGTCGCGGTCCAAGTATCGTCGGTTAGGCGTCACGGCGTGCCCGTACGTTTTCGCACTCACCTCCATCACGATGCGACCCACGGGCTTGTCGTCCGCGGTCATGTCGAAGAAAACGCGTGGCAGACCCATGTTTTCAGCTGCTGCGGCGAAACTTCGTGCGAGCGTGTCAAAGGACGGTCGTCTCGGGCGGGCGGTGGCTCCGAAATGGCTCGAGTGCCTGAAGGTCGAATCAATTGACAGCCGGCAAATCGATCTCAACGCCATTCTTGCGACTGGAAACTCGCCGGAAATCGATCCCGCGTCACGCGATCCGTTCCGTAGGCCAACTGGCGATGCTTTTCGACGTTTTACGTGGCTTTTTCGCCGGTTATTACGCGAAAATATTATGTAATAAATAGGATGTTCGCACGAACTATGTAACGGCTACTATCCAGGGAGAAAGTGACCGACACCGCCGGCCAATCCGGAACCCTGATTCTGGAATGATTAGGCGGACGGTTTCTATGACGACCAATCCGCTGTCGCGGGGAGAATCGCCTTTAATGGCGATGCTCGCGACCAACGGAATCGCTTGCAAGTGTCACGGGAAGATCGTTTAAAAAGTAAATCACAGTCAAAATTTATGGATATTTTTCTATGAACGCTCCATGGGAAATCAAGCATTGAGTAAAGCAATTGAGTTAGTTATTTACTAAGGATATGGGGTTAGAAAATTTCGATCAAACGCCTAGTATAGGATATAAAGGTTCCACTTAACGCTCGCAACGATTGCGAGCATCGTTCTGTCTTTATTTAACATGCAAGAGAAACATGGATGATGCAATAATCGCGATCATTGCGAGCGTTAAGTGGAACGTATCCATAGTATAGGGTCAACAGTACTGCGTTTAGAGTTTACAAACTTCTATATATTATTATCTAACTCCCTTAAAATTGTATTAAGATTGCATTGAAATTTGTCTAATTTAAATCTTAATTCGTAGTCTAACATGGGCTTTAAATTTATGTTTAGATACTTTGCAGTCGATGAAATGAGTCGCGTAGCATCTGAAGATGAATTTCTTCTAAAAAAAATATTCTTACATGTAAAATCTAACTATTATTATCGTCGATATAGAAGACACGCTTTTTCTGCACAAATAATAATTGGTTGATTTCCTTATGCATATGCAATATGCAACAATGCAAGTTAGCTTGGATAGATCTTTAAGCCCGTATCAGACTAAGAATTAGAAATTGAGATTGAATTGAATTTAGCCAATCAGTGTAAAGTTAACTGAACTCAGGTTTAGTGAAATTTAGTGAATTCTACACTGATTGGTCAAGTTTCAATTCAACCTCAATCTTCAGTCAGTAGTCTGATACGGGCTTTACACGAACAGATTAATGTGCACTTAGTGCAAAAGTGCAACAAGTACGAGTAAAATGAACAAACCTCATACCTCTACGCGTAGCTCACCAATGTTCACAACAATGGTTGTGCCGGTTGAATTTTAGGTTAGATCATTCGTATGATCTCGTGTAGTTAAATAAATCCTCTAACAGAGTGAAAAATGGACAAAATAAATAAAATAATGATATGTGACCCCAACGAGGACGACATAGAAAATGGGAACGGGGAGGATGTGGAAAACGATAACGACGAGGACATTGAAAATGACATATTACGCGATATCAAACCAGTTATGTGGATCAATGATGATCCAAACTATGAGTTGGACGAGATTAATATGTTTTTTCATAGAGTCGATTCGAACCAAATTATATACGAGGAGAAGAAGAAGAAGTGTAAATTTATCGGCAAGTATGTCATGGGCGACGTTCTCGGCGAAGGTAGTTATGGGAAGGTGAAAGAAGTGTTGGATTCACAAACGCTTTGTCGAAGAGCCGTCAAAATACTAAAGAAAAGAAAATTACGGAGGATACCGAACGGAGAAGTGAATGTTCAACGGTGTGTTCAACGAAAATGCTACTTTCTCTTTTCTTTAACAAACAGTATGCATTATACCTTGCAATTTTTTATAATTTATATACAAATACAATAAGATAGCGCAACATTGTTTTTGCTTCTCTCTTATATTTGCTATCTAGTAATATTGTGCTACATTTTTTTTACAGGGAAATAAAGTTGTTAAGGATATTAAAACATAAGAATGTAATAAATCTTGTAGATGTTTTATATAGTGATGAGAAAGAAAAGATGTATTTAGTTATGGAATTTTGCGTATGTGGATTACAGGTAAATTTTAATATGTATTTGTTCTTATTTATAATATTTATTAGAAGCACATACGTACTCGCATACATGCATATATATATGTATTGGTTATAAACGGTTTTGAACCATCTCTGAAAACACAATGATATTTACATTGTAATTCTTAAGTTAATGCTTATTATTCCATGAGACATGTTTAAATATTGGTTCATTATGTTGTAATAATTAATAAGAATTGCAATCAGAAATATTAATGACAAATTTGTAGCCATTCTCCAGATCTGTGTCTTTAGACTTCATGTTTCAATCATTGTAGAAATAAAAGAGAAAAATATCTTGTAATGTTTTGTAATGTTTATGTATACAGAAATATAACAAAAGATACATATACTTAGTCTTACAAAAGTAATTGAATTTAGCCGCAAAAAGAATTCATTGTAACAAAAAAACCCTGAAATGTAATCGATTTTCTTAATCAATATGAATAATAAGATTATATAATAAGAATCACTATGATCACACTGTGTCTCTGCTACCGATATCTGTAACAATGGCTTGCATGAATTAACAACAATTAGATTTCTATTTATTAGATCCTTTACAGGATATGCTGGAAAGCACACCAGCCAAGAAGCTTCCACTCTGGCAGGCGCACGATTATTTCTGCCAGTTGTTGGATGGTTTAGAGTACCTTTACAGTAAAGGAATAGTTCACAAAGACATAAAGCCTGGAAATTTGTTATTAACCCTAGATGGTACCTTAAAGATTAGTGATTTTGGCGTCGCAGAGGTACAATATACTACGTATAACTCTCTCTCTCGTTACTTTGATCTCAAAACACAAATATCCGCGATTGTTGTAATTATTAAAAGGCCGAATATCGGAAGCGGAAGCGTTTAAATGCGTTAACGAAAAGACGGGGGACCGAGTATTTCGCTATATGAAATAACGTAACACACATATTTTGCAAAAACAACTCGTACTTCATTCCTGTTTGTGATTACGCATCTCCATTGTGCTAGGCGTTAGACATGTTTTCCAAAGACGATACATGTACGATAGGTCAAGGATCGCCGGCGTTTCAACCGCCCGAAATCGCAAACGGCTGCGAAAGTTTCTCAGGTTTCAAAGTAGACATATGGAGCAGCGGGGTGACACTGTGAGTAACGTTTTCTAACGACTCTGCGACGCAAGTAATCCAGCAACACCGCATCTGTTTATTTTACAGGTACAACATAACAACAGGTCTATATCCCTTCGAGGGCGATAATATATATAAATTATACGAAAACATTGGAAGGGGTGAATATACTATACCAAAAGAAATAGAGGAGCCTTTAAAATCGCTTATAGAGGGCATGTTGCAGAAGGATGCGGAAGAAAGATTTACATTGCAACAGGTTAAAAGGCACGCCTGGACGATATGTAAGCATCCTAAAACACAGGAGGAGGTGCCTGTGCCGCCCCTTAAGAAAGACGGATGCCACAGCATGACTGTTCTGCCATACCTGATGGAATATCATTACGGTGTCGATGAGAATCCCATATATTACACGGAACATCAGCTGAACGGTGGGTTCATCTACAACGACGACGACGACGACGATTTTTGTATTTTAACGTACTTGTGATACACTACTACACACGCACACTAATGGAGAAGCACGCGGCCCTCTCACCGTTTTGTCGTCACACATTAGTGGTGGGGAAAAGCGTTCACAAGGGAAAAAAATGTTGTTTCTTTCTTCGCAGAAGAACGAAGACTCCAAGAGTTGGACCGTATTAGCGAGGACCGCAAAGCGACCTGCAACAGCCACCATGCGAAATCCAACGCACACCAGAACAAGCGGAGATGGCGCAAACCGATCTCGTGCATTAGCATCAAGAGGTTCCCGTCGTGCAAGCCATCGTGATTTTGCCGACTGCGCGTCGCATATTCGCTCGCTTCGTATCTCACTGACCGTGTCAGTCTTTCGCGAAGTTTCTCCGTGACGGAGGTGACTGAAGACTCGACGAGAAGGGGAAAATAAATAAGTAAAAAGGGAAAAAAGCTGAACACACGAGGTGTAATACATCGTCACAGCGCACGAATAGAATACGAAACTCGAGTCAGTTCAAAAAAAAAGCGTCGGATGTAAACTTTGTGATATTAAGATTAAATAGCGTAACCAGTAATCAACGACATCTTTATTAATCATCCAGCGCACTACGAAACGCCCGTACGAGGACGTCAACGGACTGTCTCCGGTGTGTATGGCGCGATTGATGAAATAAAATCGCTGCTTGTCAGGAGAATTTTACGCATTCACTTTTATTTCCGCACGGGAACTACTCGATGCCCCCCTCGAGATCGCTGCACGAGATATGCGCGGCTCTTTAGAAACTTCGTCCGCAAGGTCGTCGTGTTTCGCGCATACGACGCAATTTCAATAACCGATAAATGCGTTACGTATCTGCTATTACTGTAACATATCCCTCGAATTTGTACAAGAGAAAAGCCAGCAAAGAATGTTTTTCTTTCGATAAAAACGAATATCCTGGTTGCTACTTTCGTCCATTCTCGATGCATCTCTGATTCTTTAGATTTTACGAATTGATGAAATACTAATTGGTTCGAATTCTCAGTCTTCGGTAGTATAATTGCAGTCCTTGAACTTGGATTTAGCTGCCAAAAGGACATTCATTTCGTCGTTTACGAGATTAAAAAAATTAATCAGTCGGCTAGATCGTCAAGTTTTTTAAAATTTAATCGATTGCTCAAAATCGACATTCTTGTAATCGATCGCTCGAAAGCCAATTCATATTTTTTCGATATTGCCCATCCCTAGCTAAGAGTTTCTCCGCGTGGTAGCGCTAGCGACCGTACATTCTCTCGCTCTCTCCCTCTCGTTCATTCTTACGTGTCCCTTCTTCTATCTTCTCAGGCATTGGCGTCGGCTCACGACGCCGCCATCTTAAAGTGCAGTGTCATCAGCGTTGATCAGCGCGCTCCGTAAAAGTGGGCGACAATCGGGCGATCAGTCTCGCTCGTGTCAAACAGCGATTTTTTTTCTATATCGGCAGGCATGTCGAGCGGAGCGCTTTTTGGCAACACCGCGTCGCGCGGAGCCTCGAAAAATCTGGTGGAATTCAAGGCCGGCAAGATGACTATGAAGGATAATAAAATAGTTTATCCGGATACACGAAAGGGCCAACTGTACGTCTATCAGTCCGACGACTCGTTGATGCACTTCTGTTGGAAGGATCGCACGAGCGGAGTTGTTGAAGATGTACGATAGTTTTGCCTCCAGCAAATTTTTAAGAAATTCTTTACAAATAATGCGTATAATAGAAGAAAAAAGAAGTGCCAAACGTGCACTTTACCTCTGGTCTTACATGCCTAAAAAGTGCACCTTTTGATTATTTCTATTTTTATTTTCTATTCTATATTTCCTGCTTGACATCATCGATATCTTCTATATTTTGTATGGTATATCGACTTGTATATTTTATTAAATTGCTACTTATCTCTACAAGTCAATTAAATTTTTTAGGACTTGATAATCTTCCCCGATGATTGCGAATTTAAACATGCTGCTCAATGTAAGACTGGCAGAGTGTATCTTCTACGGTTCAAGTCATCGAGTAAGAAGTTCTTCTTTTGGTTACAGGTGAAAAATACAAATTTATAGTGTACTATTGCAGAGACCATTAAAACTCAAATAAGAACATGTACTTTCACATTGAATTATATTGCTCTGAGATTTTTTACAAGCACTTGACATAGATATATTTGTCTCACTTACATAACTTTATGTTGAAAGTTTTGTAGCTTTCATATCGCATAATTTGTATAAAATGCATATTTTGTTCTTATAGGATCACAAAACGGACAAGGATGAGGAATACTGTAGAAAAATCAACGATGTACTTAATAATCCACCAACTCCTGGATCTCAGAGAAGCAGCGGCGCTAATCCCGAGGGAGATCTTCAGAATTTGTTGAACAACATGTCACAGCAGCAACTGATACAATTATTTGGTGGTGTCAGCCAGATTGGCGGTCTTGGCAGTTTGTTAGGCACAATGAATAGACCGCATGGTGTTCAAAGCACAAGAGCTTCCACTACAACCTCGTCCACCCCAGCCACTACGAACACATCTAGAGCGACTCATTCGTTGACTCCTGGGTCTACCACTGAATCGTCTAAATCTACGAGTAAGTTGAACTGCGATCAGATGTAATACAGCATATTCTAACAATACATTATTTAGATGCTGATAATGAGGATACTAATAATAATAATAAATTAGCAGCGGCAAGAACACCAGCTCCGTCCACACCGTCCGCTCCGACAACAACGGGTCCAAGCAATAGAATACAGCTTAGCGACTTGCAGAATTTTCTGTCGGAAATTCCAACACCACCACCGGCGGAACCGACCGTGCAGGTAATGTCATATTTTACGCTTCTTATTGAGTTAGAATTAGTTTAATTCGTATACTGTTAAGTATTGATAAGTGACATTCAATTATTCACAACACCAGTGAATATCTTAAGAACCTCAACAGTATGATCAAATGGCTTCATTATTGCGACATTCTTTCATCCAAAGTGAATTGAATGCTGGAAATATCGTTATATTTGCAACAAATCTTCTGATCAGTAACGTGCGAGTTTATACTCGCTTATCAGATAGAGGTTGAACGGTAACGAGTTGATGTGGCAAAAGAAAGATAATTTTTAGAGAGCAAATTATGAAGTTATTTATGTATATGAATGCAACTAGAGGGAATCCTATCTGGAAGCTCCTGAAGTATGATATAGAATACTTTCTGGTAGAGTGGCTTGCAGGAATGAAACATCTGTTGTGTTACTAATTGCATATCTTTTACAGCTATTGCTACTATATATGTATAAGAGATATAAAACCCGACACAAAATTGCTTTCAGGGTCTTTCAGTTCTTTTACAAGCAAAGCTATTCTTTAAATTAGCGAACTGAGCAAGTAAGAGACCATTTTTCTTATTATCTCCATTCGTCTGATTACTAAAATTCTCTTGTGATTACACGTGCGTTTCACGTCTTTGCAGTTCTATCATATAAATAATCATATGAACACGCAGAATTAATAACATGGTAATTTCATGCATTCATCATCTATTAAAAAGTCGTTGATGTCGAAAGCATTACTATTGCGATAAGTTAACAAAAGTTGAAAGTAAGAAGATGAGTTTGTCGTTTGAAGGGAAGAAATTATATTAATATATTCATGTGTGTGAAGGGGAGCTTTAACGAGCCGTCGGTTAGTCTATACACGCTTGTAGATGATAGTCTTATTGGAAGTCACGTAAACAACTGACTATGTATCATGCAAAGCATAGCCAACTTATCCCACAATGTTGCGTTTACTCCCCTCTGCCACTGAGACTCGGTAAGGTTTTAATAATCTATGAAAAGAATTGCATTATTGCCGCCGCTAGCGGCTCTCAGTGTAGCGTAATCATCAGTTTCGCGCAGCGGTGTCCTTTGTCGTATTGTCAAACATAATTACGTCACACATTGTCTGCCATACACCGTGAGATTACGTTTGCTAACAATATGTGCTCATTGCTAAGCTTGGTGAGAAATGCTCGAAACAACCATGGGATCATTAAATAGATCATTGAACGATGATATTGACGAGGGATGTCGAGGCAGAGGCAACAACGATCATTTCGCGAATAATTCATAATTACACATCGATAGTTGTTAGAAATAATTCAGTTCAAGGCAACGCTAGAGAAAGGCAGAGAGAGAAAGAGAGAAGCATGGCTTTCTCAATGTTCAATATTGTTCTCCGTCCGAACCTTACCTGGCTGTCGGAGGCTCTGGCTCTGTTGAGCAGTTGGGCAGGTCTCTCCGGTTATATCTGCTGTTTTCGGCCAGCTACAGCGCAGCTTATTGTCCGGCAGAGGGGCGTAGCGACAGAGCTGACCAATGCCATCCCAGCGGCGATCTCTACGACGGAGAGCCTGGAGAGTGCCATGAACATGCACTTGCCGCCCGGGGACAACCTGTGTACCACGCTCTCGTCCCCCCAGTTCTCCCAGGCGCTATCAATGTTCTGGTCTGCTTTGCAGTCGGGCCAGGCGGGCCCAGTCATCCGTCAGTTTGGCTTGGGACCGGACGCCGTCAATGCCGCGGCCAGTGGTAACATCGAAGAGTTTGTCAGCGCGCTGGAGTCCGAAGCGAAGAACGGCCAAGGGCAGCAAGCGCAGCAACAGCAGGGCCAAGACGACAAGAGCAAGAAGCAGCCATCGTCGGCCGCTAGCCCCGATAAGAAGGACGATGACGATGAGGGCATGGCTCTAGACTAAGGATAGGATTCGCGCGCGTGCGTGCGTTCTTCCTCCTTGCTATCTTTCCCCCTTTTCTTTCTTTGTCTCCTTCGTATTACTGGAATTCTTTGCGACCCGACTGTCGGACGCCGCGTCCACGATGACAACGTCAGAAAAAAAGAAAAACTTCCTCCCAGAGACGCGATTCTTTTTCCCCGGTTGAATTTTTCGCGGCGTTTCAGTAACACGCTTTCAACGGTGCGTACGCAAAATTTTTTTTTTCTAAGTGTTCGATAATCCTGTATTTATACACGCGAGTGAACGATCAAGCGTAATCTCCCCCATCAATAAAATAGATGAATAGGTGGAGAAAAATTGAAAGAATTCATTATGTCATTTATTGAAGTTACACATATGTACGGAAAATGATACTGTTAAATCGGTTTTGTATGCAGCACACAACACACACACACACACACATAACACACACACACGTCTACTGGATCTATCGAATTGTGAATACTTAAATATAACAAATTTTAACAAAATGTTGTGATTCATTTATTATAAATATATTATGTATGAGTGTGCGCTTAATATTGGTCGCCTTTTAGACAATTTTTTCGTTAAAATGTAAGAATCAATAAGTTTCTCGCTTTGTTAAAATATTTTCCCGCTTTATGGTTTTAAGGTGTTGCCATTTTGAAGAATCGCATCGTGTAATGTGAATCATTATAACCTCCAACCTTTTTTTTGTATTATATATTTATACAGTCCGTCACACAAAAATGTCGTCTGCACACCTGAAAGAAAAATTATTATTTTTAAGAAATTTATAGATTGATTTAAAAGTGCATTAAAAGCACTATTACGCATTTACTATACTACTAGTAAATCGTCCAGTCTCCATTATTATCGAGAATTCGCTGGCACGGTTTTGGCATATTTTCTATAAGATTTTCCGTATATTGTTGCGGTAACGATAGACGCCAGATAACTCGGACATGGCGACACAATTGTTTTAAAATGAACACACGCTTTCCTTGAAGCTTCCTCTTAATGATGGACCACACATTTTTAATCGAATTCGCATCAGACGACTGCGCAGGCCAATCCAAAGTCTGCATATCATTTTCGGCTTTCCATACAGTGCACAAGCGGCTACGGTGTTTCCGGTCATTGTCCTCTTGCAGTATCCATAATTCATTATCCGATCCAAACCACTTCTCAGCAGACTTTAACAATGTTCGCCGATCAATTTCGAATATCTTCTCAGCATTTAGATTGTGAGTAAACAAATACAAAGTGTCAAAACCGTGAATACTGAAACACCCCCAAACATGGACCTTAATTGGATATTCAACGGTGTTCTGCAAAGGCGATTTTTCCGGAAAAGACCATGCGTATTTGACAGGAACCAATGTGCAAAACAACGCTTCGTCAGTAAAAATCATATTATTCCAATCACGATTCAAATTTTGCGCAGCCCATAAGCATCGCTTTTCGGTATGCTCTAGTTTAAGGAGAGGTTTCAGCATAGTATTATGCCAAAAGATTTTCGCCTCGTTTAGCCGCCTTTGCAAAGTCACTACGTTAATGTTCACTCCCTTTTTGGTCAGTAACTTTTGTGCTTGTCGCAATGTCAACAGAGTTTCGCTGAAACAACATGAAAATGACTTTATCTTCTTTTTCCGACGTCTTTTGCGTCTTTCCTCTCGCGGGAAAATCGTCGACATTTTTTTGTTCTTTATATCGTATCGCTCAATTCCGTACGAAATCTTTTGACATATGCATATATTTAGCAGTAACTATATGAGTCATTTTAGGTCCTTTTATTGTGAGTACACAAGAATACTGCCTTGAGACGTTTAAAATACGACGCACTCATTTCGGAAATCACGTGTTCTTGTCACAATGGAAAGTAATACTGGCGTCTCTATCACAAAGCGTAATAATCTCCCCTACCCTTTAACGAATATCACAGTGGTAAAATCTCCTAGTAATCTTCTCTTAAAACAGTCTAGGCGATATTCTTGCGTGACAGACTATATTTATGTTTAAAAAAGTACGATTAATGTTTTAATTAAGACTCCGGAGTAGCCGCGGCCATATTGGATTCGTAATAGGCGAGAAATGATACATTGAGAAATATCGCGTGCCATTTGTAAATAAAAAGATATTTGGGTAAAACAATAATTGAGATCGCTGGAAAACACTTGCGAAAATGGACGAAAACTCTCCTTTTCCTTCCTGACAATCAGTAATTAGCCGTAAAAGATACGTGAAATAAGGCCCTATTCATGGAAAACACACGATTTCACAGTCGTTGAAAGGAGTGAAAAATATGCTTCTACCTATAAAATTCCAGACTAATCTCGGTTTTCGTTCATTTTTACGGGTTTAACAAATATGTTTACAATTCACACCCGCACAATTAAACAAATAATAATAAAATGGCACGCAACACAAAATTTCGTTGCCAATATGTCACTTTCCACACATATAAGTACAGTCGAATAAGTGTTATAAATACTTCGAAACATTTCTCCTTCTTCCTTTTTCCTTTATTCTGATCCGAAAAATAGATGAAGAAAGAGAAACGCTTCGAAGTATTTGTAGCGCTTGCTATACGCACTCTATTGGTTCATCCTTTTGTCGTTTTGAACTGTGTCGCTACTGTCAACGCAAAGTTCTTAGCTGGCTACTCCGGAGCCTTAATATTAAAAGGAAATTCTTTCGGAAGTAATATATTGCTTCTTACTTATCGGTCTTTTATAATAATCGAATAAGTACTAGAGGTTCAAATATACGGTTGGGCGTGAAATTTAGCCGTATAAAAATGTAATGGCGGGAAAGCGCGGTCCAATCAGCGACTCTTGTTTACGACGCACAAGCCTTTTATTGGTTCTTTCTATAATCGATATATAGCGTTACCTATATTACTTTATCAATCGGTTAAATCGAGGGAAGTGGAATAAATACGCGTTTTATCGTTCTACTGTCACCAAAGTAAGTATAATACGTTTGCCGCAATTACTCGATAACAGCTTGAATTAATTCTCTCCAAGTTCAGTCTCGAAAAGGCAGTGATTGCTGGAGAGACGAGCGACGTGTGTTGTCAGGTGTTTGCATGTTCATTCGCGGGAGTATCCTATTGGCTGCCTGATTATGACATCATTCAGGTCTGTCAGCGCGAGAGGTTAAATGTCTGGGCGCTTTTGGTAAAACGCGTCCTTTTTGCGAAAAAAAATTACTAATAATGTATTAATAAGTCGATACATGCGCGCACAATGTGTGCGTGCGTGTGTAGACAGACAGATGAGAAGATTTAAACGAGGAGTAGCATATACGTTTCGTCGGATAAAAATTGTGTGCACTTGCACTTATAAACGTCAGTTTTCACAGAACAGGCAACAACATATGTGCCATGCAGGAAACGTAAAAAAAAGAAATCATAAAGCTATCGCGCAACAACCGGCGTTACATCGATTAATTTAAATGGAAGCTGAAACAACGCTGAAATCGAAGGGAAATGAAGACTTGAGGCGAAACAAAGAGCCATGTACATGCACGTTCTACATCACTCTTTCAGAATTGATAACAACGAGGATACCCGACAGAGACACTCGTGAATTTTAATGAAGGGAGGTGCACACAGGTGCACTCAATACAATCTCAACGAGCGAGAATACATGAATCGAGGCGCGCAGGCATGTCCCGCCGGCGGTCTCGCGTCGATCGAAGGAGCAGCGCGGCTGGCTGGCAGGCTCCAGCGGCCAACCAGCCGGGTATTTGTTTGTAAACAAGCCAGTCGCCCCCGCGTGCGAGCGCCCGCTCACGGCGCCGCGCGCCGGCCCTGAGAGCGGCCGCGGCTGCGCGTTGCCGCGTGAATCGAACAAGTAGTGGGGGACTCCCTCGCTAAACGCTGATCGCCGAATGCGCCTCGGCGAAATTCCGCTAAAAAAGCCGCGGCGTATATCGCGTCGGGCCGGACACAAGTGAGCACCGTTTCCCTTGTGAGTGCATCCGAACGGCCGCTGCGGCGAGCCACGAAGCGTCGTGACCAGTGTCATCGTGGAATAAGCTACGGATATTGCGATAACGCTATTGTTGTGATAGCGGTACCGCGGTGGCAGGCGGCGGTACGAGAAGGGCAGGGGGAAGGGACGTAGCGAGGGAGGGAGTGAGCGAGAGAGACAGAGAGAGAGTGAGAGAGCGAAAGAAATAGAGATAGGTAGAGAGAGAGAGTGAGTGTAAGCGGCTGAGGGGTGGGAGGTAGGCAAGCGGGCAGAGACCAGGGGGAACGCGCGGCTGGTTCGGTGAAGAGTAGGGAGTGAGACGCGAGGCGAACTGTGTATGTGTGTGGTGTGAGAGAGAGAGAGAGTGCGCGCACCCGCACGCACGCACACACACACGCGCGCGCGCGCGACGCGTACGTGTGCACAATGGCAACCTTGACACTTGGTGATCGTTTTTGGTGGCTCCGCGCCGCGGAGATCGCACGTTCGTCCAGCGGCATCGCGTAGCGGGTGAAAGCGACGACGGCGGGCGCGCCTCGAGCGGCAGGAGCAGGAGGAGGTGAAGGAGGTGGTGGTGGAGGAGGAAGGAGGAGGGAAGGATAAGAAACCACGGCGTGGAGAAACGCGGGAGTGTCGCGTACGTGGATACGTTGACGCGGCGAGGATCTTTCTCGAGAGGGAGGGAGAGAGAGAGAGAGAGATTCGGTCCGCGCACATATTCGAGGTAAACGTCGCGCGCGCGCGCTCGTGTGAAAGCGAGGGATAGTTAGAGAGAGAAAGAGAGAGTTTGTTTTCGGTGTGAGAGCAGGTCCGCGCCTCTTTGTTTTGATCGGGCGGTCCGCCGAGAGAGCGTGTGTTCACGAAGTCGTCGTCGCGCTGCGCGCACCACGCCGCCGACGTCGCGCGCTGGAAACGCCGGCGGAGGTGCTCGTCGTCGCGCGCGCCGGACGAATCGCCGCGCGTCCGAAGGTTAGACACCGCTGTGACAAATGTCGTCGCTCGTTCGAGAGACGATGACGGCGGTGTGAATCATCCGTTATCGTTCTCGCTGCTGCTCACGACGACTACGTACAGTGTGTGCGGGTCGCGTCGTACGTACGTACGTGTATGTGTGATCGTGTACACGTTTCTGCCCGCGTGTCATTCGCAAAAGGACATAGCGCCCCGAGTTGTGCCGCGAGGTGGGTGAGAGAGATCCTTCCCGAACTTTAAACACGCATGATTCAACGCGGCTTGCGTGCACCGTGTGTGTGTGTTGTGCGTATGTGTGTATACACATCGACTCGACGCACGAAAAGCACGGTAGCATCGCGTTCTCTTTCACGATGACTCGAGCTTTCAAGCACCGTTCATCGATGTTCCCGCGAACGCTGATCAAAGTTAGACCGCCCTCGATTCGATTGTTTAAGAAGCCGAATCGGCCGACTCTTAATTAACTCGCTCGGTCGATGGAAGTGACAAAGCCTGCTCGTTTCAACTGAACCAATACTGCACCGGAATTTCGTTCCTTCTCCATTCATCGCTAGGTTATACACTTGTTGCACCCTAAAGGCAAAAAGTGCAATCTAGTTGGCAAAACTAATAATCCGTTGAAGTTTTCAACTGAAACGAACAAACTTATGGTCAAGTCGCTCTCTCCCGTTCGTGACCGATTTCGCGTTTTTGCTCTCGTCCTCCGGTTCGGCTCCGCTTATCTCGGTCTCTCTTTCCGCGGGGCGAAAATTCGTGTCATCAAACGTCGTGAACCGACATCAATATTTGATTGATACTCAATGGAATGTCTCACGTGATTTCGATCGGAGACGAATGCCGCGGGTTTTCCGCCGAGAACGGACGAGAGCGCATTTTCGCGGCTCGACGGCCTCGGGTGTCGATGCGCGTGCACGCATGCGCGCGCGGAAACGTCAAGTCGCGCGAGTACCGCTCAGCGCGAGTTCGCGCGACGACGACCGGTTCGACGACCCAATTTCTTTTCTCGCCGTTTGCGGCGCGAGGAAAACACAAAACACACGGAAGCGCACCGAGAGAGAGAGAGAGAGAGAGAGAGAGCGCCGCGCGCGCACTTGCGTTCGTACTTACGCGGGCGTGCGTCTCACCGTTTGTCCATCCATCCGTCCGGTTTTCCATGTGTGCGTGCGCACACCGGAGTATACACGACGTGAACGCACGCGGAAGTCGCGCGTTCTTTCTCTCTCGTTCCCGGCGGTGCGCGCACCGGCCACGCGCAAGCACCGTGTGCGGACCGAGAGGATCAATTTGACGGGAAATACCGTGCGATTTCGTTTACGAAATTAATTATTACCGTCTCTCGTATCGTCGATTGGAAACCGTACTGGATCACCATTTCATCGGGACGATCGATCGTCTTGAATTTGCAACAAAGGAGTCGATTGTGCATTTCAAAACATAGGGGGAATTGCGAAGGTGAGAAAATTCACTAGATGTTTTGACCAATGAAATTACAAATATTCTAGTAAATCCGCTCGCTTTTGTAATTCTCACTACGTTTTGAGATCAGAATTGCCACAGATCGGGAAAAATCATGAATTTAAAAAAAAAAATTGAAATTTGGAACTTTCTCGCAATTTCCTTGAATACTCTCAACTGTATTTTTTTCCTCAATACTCATTTATTTCCTGTTAGTCTGAGTTTGCATTCAGTATTATATTAGTAAATTTTTATAGTAAATTTATGTTGCTTTTAATAATATCAACTACCTTCCCTGCAATCCTTGTTTCTAAACGTTAAAGTTTTAGATTATATATTGATTGTGCAAAATTCTCCACTGTCGTCTGGAAAACTTGAAAAAGTGAAGGAATTTCAAAATTCATTTTCCATGGCAACTCTGGATATACACAATCGACCCCCAAAGGCTGCGTTTAGCGAACACATCAGTTTAATACGATCGATTTCTGGGAGATAGATGTGATTGGCAGATCTAAAAGTATACACATCGATCATAGATAATTGTTACTCAACGGTTGCACAACAATTAATGCTCTATTAATGCTGCCCCATTTTTTAAGCACAATGTCATCGAAAATTCCCAATCAAGTGCGTTATTTTTGATTATTCGCGCGTCATGATTATTAATTATTTGGTGAATCGGCAACAGTGTTCCAAAACAGCAATCATGATGCAAAAATATTCGAAAATAATGCGTCCGATTGGACATTTTCAGTATTACTATGCCTGAGGCATGAGACTCCGTTAATATAGTCTACTGTGTGTATAACCGTGCGTTCGCTGAACGCGCGCAACCAAACATTTCCGACACTCGATGCACTTTACAACGTGTCCGGTATCCAATAAGAAAATTGACCTCCTGGGGGAGTCGCTGTGGAACAAATTCTCCCATTGGACTCCACCTGGACGTGTGGCGGAACTCAACGGGGGAGTATCGCGACCTTCCTTCCATCGAGAGATCATACGTCTTACGTGGCCTTGCGAGTCGCGCGTTAATTCGTAACATGGCGCGATGTCCAGCTGGAGCGCGAACATCGGCATGATTGACGAGAGTGACGACAGCGACTTTGTTCGCGTGTCCTAGCACGAATAAAAACATATCGGTATGAGCAACAGCTCTATAAGCACGTAATATTCCTAGAATATTATGTGAACATTATTAAATGTTAAAATAATATTCTTATAATATTCTAAAAATATTATGTAATATTTCTTAATATTACAGAAATGTTCTATTGATATTACATGTCCACTTCACGTAATATTATTGGCATATTAAAAAAATGTTCTTATACATACATATATATATATATATACAGAGTTGAATATTAAAAAAATATATAATATTGCAATAACATCAAATAATATTATTTTATAAATATCATTAGGAATGGACATGTAAGCATCTATTAATATTCCAGAAATATTATTTAATATTAAATAATATTATTAGAATATGATATTAGAATTTTACGTCTAATATTCTGAAAATATGTTCAGAATATTACTTAATATTAAATAATATTACGCGCTTATAGGTTGCGAAAAGGCGACTCCGTTTTCGTCACGACGTTCGTCGTTAACTCTGCGTCTTGGAACACGACAAACATATTCAAAACGCGACGCGGAAACGCAGAATATATCCCTATCTTCATTGTGTGCATCACGATTTTTTGCCTGCGTTCAGGAAGCACAACGGTTGAATGATCGACTTTTGGAAGATGGATGTGATTGGCAGATCTGAAAGTATACACCAATTGTGGATAATTGTTACTCAATAGTTGTACAGTCGTGGACAAAAAGGTTGCAACACTTTCTTTTTGATAAATTCGGAGCGCATCCCTTGTCTAATAGGAAAATTAATTTTTTTTTTAATAACTCTCAGGAGATACATTTTCCTATTGGATACGAGGATACGCTGTGAAATTCCACGAAAATAAAAAAAAATTGTGCAACCTTCGATTTACCGATCCATCCTCTCTAGGCACAGTGACATAGAAAATTTCCAATCAGGTGCATTATTTTTTAATATTCATGATTGGTGTATCGGCAACAATGCTCCGAAGTAACGGTCACGTTGCATCAATATTTAAGAATAATTCTAGAAATGCGATTAGAAATTTTAAATTACTTTGCCTAGGGAACAGGACAGTATTAACGGAGTTTGCTGCACAACCGTTGTGCTCGTTGAACGCGCGCAACCTTTCGCACCAGCAAGATCTCGACGATCCGGCGACGCTTCAACCGGTCGCCCTCGTTCCGCGCGAAATGTGTCGCGACGACAGTAAGTCGGAGATTTGAATGAAATTTATCGTGGGGTTAGATCTGCCGGGTGAAGAAAAGAATAACGAGCCGCATCGGTCGGCGGGACGACTCGCGGCCAGCCGGCAAGCGTGAGCGGAGCAAACGCTCGATTTACGCGACGATACTCGCCGGGTTATTGACGACGGCGATTCTCTCGGCCTTTGTCTTGGTGTTTGCAATAATATCGCGGGCGGCGGGCGTTCGCGTTTAAACGGACGAAGCGAAGTTGAAATAGCACCGTGCCGCGTGCGACGTTGCGTCGTCGTCGCTTGACATTTGACGACCGCCTTATGTATCGAGCGTTATATCTCTTTTTTTCGCCAACGAACGCGTATTTTTCGCCTATTGTGTCGGCGCAACGCGTCGGGACTTGTGTCAAGGTTGACGAAGAATAATTACACGTGCTCGCCAAGAGAGAAAAGAGATTATCTTATCTGCCGTTATCATCTTTCCGTAATATCGAGTAGCGGAAACGACTGCGAAAGTCGCAGTGATTACTTCGAACCCGGCAGATCGAAGGAAAATCGCGAACATTGCGTCACGTCTCGCACCTCCCTCGTCTCCTCCCACGCACAGGAACTCTGGTGTCACACTTCATTGGCGTTACATATCGGCCGATGTTGGCCAATGTCGAGCCAGTGTAACGCCAATGAAGTGTGCTACTAGGGAAGCAAGCTTGTAGTTCGTGCCGCTGTTAGAATCGAGAAATACCCGTTTCGACCCGCAGTCGGGAAATTGTGAAAAAAAAGAAAGAAGATTGTCGCTCGGCAGAGCAAAGAGGAGACGAAAGACGCTCCGAGGGAGCGTGGGTGGGAAGTTTAAATTCGCTATCGCTTGGACCCGGTGTCCGTTCCTGTAAAAGAAACTCCTCGCGATCGATCGATCGATCTCGCGAAAGAGTGCGCGCGCGAAAGCAACTCGCTGAGAGGATAACTCGATGTTCACGTTTGCGGGTGTTGTTGCAGAGAGAATCCGGTCACGTGTGCGTGGACATTGACGTCGAGAGCACAGCGAGGGATGCGATTTTCCCCGAGTTCGTTCGCGAGTGATAAAGAGAGATAGATAGAGAGAAAGAGAGAGAGAGACACAGAGCGGAACAGAGAAAGAGAGAACAAGAGAAAGAGGAGAGCCGGCAGTGACACGACTGCCGCGCGCAGAGCCATGTAGCCCGCGCGGCACGCCAACAGGAGAGAACGATTACACACAGTGCGTCGTTGCGTTCCGCACGCGCGCGTGAAGCCACGGGAATGCCGCAGTGAAGTGAACAGCCAACGTCGCAGAGCATCCCGCGATTCTCGTGCACGTCTCCTAATATTCACCTGTCACCTGTGAGGATACACGCAAAAAAACAAGGTGAGAGAACGCGCGCACTGAGGAAGAGGAGGAGGAGAAAGGAAGCGTGATCACGGGGATTAGAATCGATGGAATTTCGCCGAGTTCGGCTTTCGGAGTCTGAGAAACGCGTGAAAACGGCTCGCCCGGCCACGCTTAGCCGTGACAGTGAAGATCCGCGGCGATCGGCACGCTTCGGTCAGCTTCGTGTCGTCGGAGATCGCGACTCGCCGAAATTGCAATCGCTTCGATCCCCGATCGTCCACCGGTGCGTCGCTCTTTCGAGTATAGGTTTAAGATTTCGGAAAGGCACTATTTTCCCTCCATTTTCGCGCGAATTTCTTCGCAGTTTCCATTTTCCAAGGATACGAGGATTCGTTTGGAAAAAATTCACGTTTGCTCGGTTAGAACCGCGGTGATTTCTTTCCCCTCCTAGAACAGCGGATGGACTCGTTTCCGACCCAGTTCTTTTTCCCCTAATTATCCGTGGACTTTTTTGAATTTCATAATGTTTAATTGTTTCATGATAAAGAAGGCTTCTCAGTGATAAAAATCCAAAGAAGTGTGGAAAAAGTGTCTACAAGTGGGTCAAAAGTGACCCAGCCGTGTTTCCAGTGTTGAAATCTGCCACATTTCCTTTTTTTCCCGTGAAGAAGATAAACCGGAAAAGTCCGCGGAAGAATTGAAAAAAGAAAAAAACGGTTTTTTTTCCCCGAAACTTCAAAACTATACTTTCGAGACTCGGATGATGATTTATTTTGATACCAAATGCGCGAATAATCGCATTTCTCCTTCTTTCGGTTGTCTCGTTTTTTTGTCGTAATGAGAAATTGAAATTTATAGGCGCTGTGTATCATTTCAGATGCACAGTACCTTGAAATCGATACCATATTTGATACGCGTATTTTTATTGCCATGAAAGACTTAACGACGTCGGTAAATCATTTCACGAACTCGCAGCTGCGTTTTAAATCTCTGCGCTCTGACGCTTTTTTCTATTTATTTTGTCGGCTATCTGCTCAACCTACTTAGAATCTGTATCTCTTTTTTTTTTTTCGATCTTTTGCGGATTGCTCGGAATAATTGTACCACTCGACATTGAAAATTCGGCGTTCTTCCGCGAATTCGCTGCTAAACTAAAGCCGTTCGTATTCTCGTTGAATGTTGAACGTTTATTTACACGTACATATTGTGGTGTATGTAGTGTCAACGAAATGAAAACTGACGAGTGTCTCGGCTTGGCGCATTACGATTTTATCAGCCACAACTAAAACGCGTCGCGCCTCGACGCGGCCGTCCAGCTAATCTCGAACGAGTTAATCGCGAGGTAAATTTGTTCATGCGAGACCGCGAACGGACGGACGGACGGACGGAGTCTTTATTTTCCTGACGATTATTCCTCGCACGACGGAGACTCGGATTTCTTAACAACACAGTTTAAAGATGCGGGCACGACGGCCGTAAGGGAGATGTTCATGCTGTTGTAAATTTAAAGAAAACATACGCTCGCAAGGACGATTGCGGTACGTTCAAGGGAGACAAAGACTTTGAAGGGAGTGCGAAACGTGCACGGACGAAATGAAAGGAACGGAGGAGAGAGAGAGAGAGAGAGAGAGAGAAAGAGAAAGAAAGAGACGAGAGGAGAAAAAGAGAGAGGTGGACAGAAGAAAGGAGAGGCACACAACACTCCGTGAACTTGAGAAACGAGAATCGTACCGGCTTACTGAACTTCTCTTAGATATTTCACGCTGTTTCCTTCGCGCATTTTGCTGCTAAGCGTGCAAAAATCGAAATTCATTCTTAAATCCTTTACTTACTCTTTTTTTCTTCTGTGAAATCTTTTATTTCTTTAGTTTTTCGTGCACTTTTTTAATTCTCCATCGCAATGCTACTTGTTTTGTACATTTCAATTCTTTGTCGCAATTGTTTCTTTTTTTTCCTCTTTTCCATTTGTAAATAATGATGTGTATTTGGAGGAGTTATAGGATGTTGACAGAATAAAAATAAATTAAATCATGTGCGCGTTTGTATGTGTGTGCGCGTGTGTGGGTTTGCTTCCGTAATATATCTCGTACGAAGTTTTACATCTTTTCAACGTTTTATTATCAGAGCATGAACTGTTTTTGACATGTTGCACTTACAATATCGTACATCTCTTCCTGCGACGCTAACCGGCGCAGGAGCTTGTCGCTTTAATTACGTGAGAACGAGATGATTTAGTACCTAAAGGTTTGCGTGGTTACGCCGCCCGTAAAAAAAAAAAAAAAAAAATCAATGGCTCTCAATGACATTGAATGCGTAGGAATTGAGATGGTCGACATTGAGGAAGTACATCGGACGTCATCTTGTGTGAATCGAGTTCGCCGTTCGCAGTCTTTTAGTCAACGGGATGTATAGTGATGAATCTCGAGAGAATAAATGCCACCAGAAAGGTACCCGCGACAAAACAAATAACGAAAGTGTACCAAGTTTCCTCGTCAAACACGTCGGTGAAAGCTGGAACTTGGCTGTAGAGCGTATCGATAAGCCTTATATTGTAACCTTTGCTTCCCGTCTGCCTTGCCATTTTCGTAGTTAATTTCCTTTTTGCAAGGAGATTAATTGCACAAACGCACGTGTCGCGTTGTTTGTGTGTGTATGTGTGTTTCTCGTTTCTACGAGTCCGATCGAGTATGTCGACGAACAGAGTTGTTTCAGGTGCGTTAATTAAATTAATACAGTTCGAGCTCTTTTTTATTTGATTGCTACGATCTAGTCAAGGAAAAAACCCCTGTAAGAATATAAAACGATAATTATTGTCGATATTCGATCATTGTCTTTTTTTTTTGTTTAAAAGATTCAAGCAGGTGCTAAGAGAGAGAGAGAGAGAGAGTAATTGGAGTAAAATATATTGATCGACGATTACAACAATTTTTCCGAAATGGTGCGACTATGATCATCTAAGCTACTGTATTTTTGCGAAAGATATCTCAGTGATACCAGCGATCTAACTTAAGGTATAATTTAGAAGTATCTCTTTTGACAATCGATTTATTACCAGTCACAAATAATTCGACAGGTCGCCAATGAGCTTATAAAAACACTCCTCTACGTTTGCTTCCTTCTTTTATCTTAATCTTTTTCCTTCGCTTTTTCTTCTTTTCCTCTTTAGCTTCGAGCTCGGCCGGATCGGGCGGTACTAAAGAGGAGATGTGCTTGTTGTAAAGCTCCAAAATATTCAGACACGTCAAAAGAGGCGTTTTAAATACCACTTTTTCGCCTGACTCTGAAAAGTAAACAAATCGAGTGACCTATTTGCTCGTTACGCTGCGTTGCGTAAGCACGATGATGGATGAGAGAGAGAGAAAAGGTATAAAAGAAAAATCTACATTGACATTCCTCCCTCCCTCCCAAAAAATCACTCGCGCTTGCGATCATCAATCTGTTGGATTTCCAATCGAATTTAACTCTTCCTTAGATCGTACGCAGACGAGATCCCGTTCAGATTAATTCTTACCCTATGTTCCCCCTTTTTTTTACATTTTTTATCGCTTTTTTTTATACCTTTTCGAGTTCTACGTATTATGACGTTTATTTTATTTGATGAGTGAATTTCTTGCGAACACTGGTACTCTGTATAGAGATAAACGGTGACTTTGTAATACGTGTAATATGTCTGTGCCATACTCACGAAGACTGAACGTGATACTCGGATCCGAACGATCGCACACTATGTCCGTTTTCAGTGAACAGTACGGATTTGTCGCGCCGATTTTCGGGGCGCTAATGTAAAATAGGAAATCTCTGCAAATAAAAAGAAACGTTACGTGCGTTGATCTCGCGAATGTCGTCCGTGGTATAACGTTTAAGCGTCGATTCGTGTAAGAACGAATCGTTCGTCGCCTCGGATTTACGTTTCGCTACATTCTTCGTCTCTATTCTCTTTTCCATCCCTATATCTCCTCGCTCCCCTCATTTTTTCGGCGATCTCGCGTCTCGGTTCGCGAGAACTACGCGACTCTAGACTCGCTTAACTTCCTCCCAACTTCGTCCCAACTTCGTCTCTCAGTATTTATCGTTTCTTTCTAGGCAGAATGGCACAAATGGAGCAGCAATTACCGCTTCCCATGCCAGATTTGAGTACCCTTCGTATCACTACAGCCGTCTCCATGCTTGGCAAAGCGTATGGATGTGGCCAGTGCAGCGGTAAGTCTCATTCTTGTTTAAACAACGGAGGACACACGGATAACCACATTATTATGACGAAACACGAAGGCTCTCCTGCGTGCGCTCGATATCTTTTCGATTCTACACGACTCACAGCGACATAAGACACGACACAATCGCTTAAAATCTCAATTTTCAATGTTTGTTCGAGGCAATTATTTGGACACACTTATAGCGCAAAGTAGATTACACTTCGTCCGTGTGAATTTATTGTACGCTCCGAAAAACTCGTCTCGGCTCATACACCCGAGGCAGACTTCCGTATCACCAGCTATCGACTATCGATCGTAAATCGAAACAAACGGTCGGATCAGAGGGGATTTTGCAGATAAGGGGAGGGGAAGGGAGGGGAAAAAAGTTCTATTTTAAGCAAGACAAGCGCCGTGTGCTCTTTCGCAACGCCATCGACAGCTAGGCAGGCAGGCTCGCGCGACGGTTTTATCTCGTAATTCAATATTAAAGCAAGAGAGGGTGGGATGATTCACGTCGTTCGGTATCGAGCGCAGCCTCGTTTGTGCACAAACGTCAAAATCTCACACGGTATTGCGAGCTTGCGAGCAGGGGACAGAGAGAGAGAGAGAGAGAAAGAGGGGCGCGGATACAAGTCTTCGCTTTTCTTGCTTTTTACCTCTCACGTTGCGGTACGCGTTTATAACGCGGTTATCCTGGTATATAACGCGGCGCTCACACGAACGGCTCGGAGAATTTTCCACGGCTGGAAAGAAGAAGGCCTTCTTCCTCGACCGACAACACGCGCACGATCGAGACACTTTTCTATAAATAACGGGGCTGCGCATCGTCTGCTAGCGTAACCGCGAGGGGGTTGCGAGCTGCGCGTGCGTGCGTTATCGACGTCACCGGCCGCGAAACCTAACCTAACCCGCGTCGAACTGACTCGACCGTTCGCGACGATTGATCGTCGGTCGCTCTCGAGCCTTTCGAGAAATATGGATTTCGCTTCGGAACGACGTGAAAAGAAAAAAAGGGAGAATCCAAGTCATTGATGCTTCAGATGATTGATTCGATTTGGATTACGTTCGTTTAGGTTTCGCTTTCCTTCCCTTTTCGTTGGAGGAAGAGCGGTGTGCGAGTCGGGAGATTAAGAAAAGAAACGCAATTCTCGTGACGCATCTCATATTTTCCGGCTAGATCGCCGTCTCACAAATCCGACGGGACGATCGTATCGAAAGTCGTCGTAAACGCGAGATTCGACTTAGTGCCGCGCAAGGTGTACCCACCGGTGGCGCTGCGCGGACAACTTCAGGCAACTAACCTCGTAGACTTGACATTCTCATGGAACGGGTCGAGCCGCACATCGATCCTTTTGACTGGCTTTAAGCTAACTCTTTTCAGCTGCTTCACGATGGCACTGATCAAGCCGCCGGAACGCGTGCGAGTGCCGCTGAAGGGGATCGACATTCTGACCCAACGGTGCGAACACGCGATCCTACCCCGCGACGTATCACTCGTCGTACCACTGCCGGAAGTTGCCGCGCCAATGCTGCCAATCTGCGCCGCGTCGTTCTCCACTACACCGTCCCTGACGGTGTTCCTCGGCCGCGCACGCGCGCGCCGATCATGCGCAGTGAAGAACCCCCCCCCTTCGCCCCGACGATACAGATCATTATCGGAGACGATGATTTTTTCCTCTTTTTCCTTCTTCGTTTCTTTCAATCGCAACTAAGGACTTTTGAATATTTTTTTCAGCTGGATTCGCGTCGAACACAATTTATCCGCTCGCGAGCCGAGTGTGTTCGTTTTCCGTCCGAGATCTCTCAGGATACGCGTATCTACAGCGTTCCAAGCGCAAGAAATGAACAGTTATCGGAAGAAAGGCTGTTGCGGCACTCTTACCTGCACGAATTCCAGAACGCATCCAATGAGAGAGGTTGTTTTTCAGCGATTCACGAAAGATACATTTTTCCTATTGGGTATTGGAAAAAGTGTCGCAACCGTGTCCTACTAACTGAGGCTGCTTCCCGACAAGAAGCACGAGTCGACATAAGTCTAGTATCATCATTTGTCCCTATTTCGCATTTGATAAAGGAAAGGATATCAGATGATACAACTAGATTTGTGTCGACTTGCGTTTTTCGCTGGACCTGAATGTGTAACGCGGTTGAATATGTTTATTAGTTAAACACCATTACGGAGATGAAACATAACGGGAAGCCCGACGACAACAAAAATAACATCGCGTCGACCGACGTCTTTTTATGATTGGTAGCGGTCTATTTATTATCTCGCCAACCGGATCCATAGGAAAGTTATCGCCTGCAATATTAGCGGCCTGCGCAGCGTTGTCGTCAACGAACATGCGCGTTTCGCTTCGCGAAGAGGCGTTTTACAGGAGGGAAAAGAGTCGAGCGCGTATTGTCGGAGATCGCGAAAGAATGGACGAAGAACGAAAAACGTCGGAACGTGACAAAGTACATTGGCGAAGGACCAATGTGCGCGTCTCATGTGTCGCCGTCGAATTATTCTCGCATGGTTTTCGAATTCCGTCGCATCCCCGCGTAATAAGCGACGGGCGACACGATTGTAACTGGTGGCGCGAAAAATTCGCAAGCGCCACTCGCGCGCCCATTGGCCGCGTCGCGGCCAATGGGCGCCGCGCTAGCGGACGCCATTGCGAAGGGCAGTAGTCTCGGTTTGGTGTCGTTCGCAGTGTGTGTTGTGGGGAAGCGTGTAGTGCGGCCAGTGGGTCTTGTGTTAAATTTTTTACTTATTTATTAGTGGTTATCTGGTCTTATTCGTCCGGCGGTCGCGACAATGTATCCCGCAGGACAACGTGAGTACCCCGGTGTCGGCGTACCCGATCGGGACGGCCGCGAAGACCCTGTAAACAAGTCCCCGCTGAAGTCCGCTGACGAGGAACGAGCGTACGCGAGCCAGTGAACAGACTTCCTCAGCGCGCGGTCGCAGCGTCCCTCGAACGCTTCCTGGCCCTTCATTGCCTGTCCGCGGACAAGTCCGTCCGCTTCCGGGAACCCATCGCGACGCCTTCGCGGAAAAAATGACTCGTTAAATGACCTCGGATGAACCTCGCTCAACAGGCGCGCGTGTCGTCACTCGCCTGCGATCCGTTAGACATCTCGGCTTGAATCGCGTTGACGAGCCCCACCGAATTAGCTAATCCTGATCTAACGACTTGTTATCTCTCGCCAGATTACACGCTTTTTTTTTTATCTATGAGACGCGCGGGGACGGGAAGGTAGGCTTAATCTAGGCTGGCTGGCCACCAATGTGATACCTGAAAAGACTCAAGACTGAGCTATGCTGCCTTCAGGTTATTCGATCAATTCATCGTGCCCTTCGTCCTTCTCTTCCAAGCATCATTTAAATCCAATCACAATTCACTTTGTAGATAGGGAATTAACGTTCAGTTTTAGACTAAGTAGGTGTTAACTGTTGAGGCATAGCCAGGTATTCAAATCACGATCTATGCGAGTCACAAGACTCATTAGGAAGAGACTGTCTTGAGTTAGGAAATATATTTATCTGAAACAGTTGTGTAAACGTCAACCGTCAAACTTTGTGCCGTGGGTAAAAACCAATATGATTTAACCCAACGTTTAGTAGTGAGAATAAGTAAAAATTGCTCTCTCGAGTACGATTCTGTTACTATTAGTTTTGATATTTTGTGTAAAATGGGGATTTGTAAATCGCATTAGTTTTTCCTGGGCTTGAAATTTAAAGAAGAAAGTATCGTTTGTTCAAGATAGAAAAATTATGTTATTTGTGTGAATTTGTATGGTTGAATTGTACAAAGGCTCATGTGTGTTCATAATTTGCAAGCAACATACTGATGAATTAATGTTATGTTTTAACAACATAGGAGTAATAAATTGTATATATGTTAAATAACTGTTTATCACACAAAGCTAGTTACACAATATCGACGGAGAATATACTCTGTGCATATTATATCCAGAAATATTTAACGGAAATAATTCAGTCAAAATATTCATTAAAGAGATTTTGAATTTCTGCAATGTTGCTATTTCAAATATTCTATGAAACAATATTTCTCGTTAATAACTTTACACATGAGCGCACATATCACTTTGCGTGATACTCATGACAGTGTTGAAGGTCATACAATTTATTCTGTTAATTTCAATTTGTTTTATAATCATTTTGTTAAATGTGTATATACGTTTTTCTGCATTCAATTGTGATCACTGACATTACGTGTTAAAAAAAGAAGTAAAAAGAGGAATATACAGATACTGTAATCTGTTATATTTAGCTTCTGCTTGAGATAGTTCCTTGAGCATTAAATATTCCACGCATTGAGTAATTACTTTGAATGTATATTTTATATCGATAATATTATTGCGCATAGATATAATATTATGCTTGCCATATTAGAAGGATAATCTAATCACGATAAACTTAAAGAAAAAAAAAAGATGAAAGGTGAGGAGATTTGGGGTGTATATTGTGCCAAATGATATTGTTTTCGATTTTTTACATGAACGTATGTATACATGCACAAAACTGATATCTCTTTATCAACATTCAGCAAGTGTTTTACATCATTTTGTATTTTTGCAGCTCCCCCACCTGGGCCGTCAACGAGCGGTGGTTCTGTTGGGGCAGCTGGAGCAGCTGCTAGCAGTGTCGCAGCTCCTAGTTCTATGGGGCTTGTACCCGCACAACAGCCACATCCTCCTCAAGCATCAGAACTGCCAAGTAAGTAGTCGAGTATACGTTGCCACTGTGCGAATGATATACCCACTAACCTTACGTTATACGTCAAAGATGAAATAACGAATACCTCATCCTTACACAAGTTATTCTTCGTAGCGTTTACATGCCCTCGGAGACCAAATATAGGGCGAGAAGGTAGACCGATTGGTCTGAGAGCCAATCACTTCCAAATTACTATGCCGCGTGGCTACGTACATCACTACGACATTAATATACAACCTGACAAATGCCCTCGGAAAGTTAATAGAGAAATCATAGAGACTATGGTTCATGCGTATACTAAAATATTCGGAACTCTCAAGCCTGTGTTTGACGGCAGAAATAACTTGTACACAAGGGACCCCTTGCCCATCGGTAGTGATAAATTAGAATTAGAGGTGAGTTAACTTTCTCCCTCGTAGCCGTGAGACTTCGAATATCGCACGATTCACCATAGCCACCGTGATTATTGTATTCTTTCTTTTTTCTCTCTCTCTTTTTAGGTTACACTGCCTGGTGAGGGTAAAGACCGAGTTTTCAGAGTGGTTATCAAGTGGTTGGCGCAGGTTTCATTATTTGCTTTAGAAGAGGCTCTAGAAGGACGAACTAGACAAATTCCGTATGACGCTATTCTCGCTTTAGACGTTGTAATGAGGCATTTACCATCTATGACATACACTCCAGTAGGTAGATCGTTCTTCAGCACTCCGGATGGGTACTATCATCCGTTAGGCGGGGGCAGAGAGGTATGGTTCGGATTCCATCAGTCGGTGAGACCGTCGCAATGGAAGATGATGTTAAATATCGACGGTAAGCGAATAGAGAAATTCTCCCGACACTTGGCTCGTATCTTGCGAACTCTCGTCACTGATCTGTCCGCGTGTTGTACATCCAGTTTCTGCCACTGCCTTCTACAAAGCACAGCCGGTCATAGAGTTTATGTGCGAGGTGTTGGATATCCGAGATATCAACGAGCAGAGGAAGCCATTGACCGATTCTCAGCGAGTAAAATTTACCAAAGAAATAAAGGGTCTCAAGATCGAGATAACTCACTGCGGAGCTATGAAGCGAAAGTACAGAGTGTGCAATGTTACACGTAAGCCAGCCCAAATGCAATCGTAAGTACATCTCAGGAACGATAAAGTATCCATTGATACTGGAAACACTACCGGAGGTACTCACAGACTTGCTTCTTGTTTCGATTGATCGCAGATTTCCGCTGCAGCTGGAAAACGGGCAGACAGTCGAGTGTACGGTTGCCAAATACTTCTTAGACAAATACAAAATGAAGTTGCGCTTCCCACATCTTCCTTGCTTGCAAGTTGGTCAAGAACACAAACACACGTATCTGCCGCTCGAGGTATGTCGCGCAAAATCTCATCTCCAACGCCCGTCTCTACCAGCGTGGTTGAAGAAAGTTAATCTCTCGAGTGACAACCGAGTCCAAAATTCAACTTAAGTATGTTTAATCTTGAGCAAATCATCGACGGGAATCAATATTTTGGTAAATTTAGATCAACTGAATGTCACTTTAACTTTCTAAACCACGTTGTGGTAGAAGTCTTGATGTTCCTTTCTCGTGCGAAGAATTATTAGATAATTAAGAAATATAACCAGAATTATTGGACAATTAGATATAAAAAAATTTCCTCCTTTGCTGTAAAGGTTTGCAATATCGTTGCCGGACAACGCTGCATTAAGAAGTTGACCGACATGCAGACCTCGACTATGATCAAGGCAACGGCACGTTCCGCGCCGGATCGTGAACGGGAGATTAACAATCTGGTTAGGAGGGCCGATTTTAACAATGACTCTTACGTACAAGAATTTGGGCTGACTATATCGAATAATATGATGGAAGTCAGGGGTCGTGTCTTACCTCCGCCCAAACTGCAGTACGGAGGGCGCGTAAGTTCCCTCAGTGGACAGGTGAGAAACTTCCAACTGAATCAGTCAGGTCTAGCTGAATCAAACATTTGCTGATGATTTTCTTGATTTTAGTAGATATCAGCTTTTCCTTTTTTTTTCTCCCGTAGCGTCAGCGACCGGTTTCCCTTGGCAGATCGTTTATTCTATCTTCTATGTTCTCTCTTTTCCTCTCTATTCTCTCTCTCTCTCTCTCTCTCTCTCTCTGCAAGTTGACGCTATATTCTAGCTGGCGAAAGATACCAGTTTTTGCGCTAGTCGCTGTCCCCGATTTCGTTTTATCCAACCCTTTCCCGCTGGAGTTTGCGTTTCTACGTACCTCTCAATTTTCAGGATACACGATTCGTTTCTCGTTGCCGCAATCCTTTCATTTTCTCGCCATTATCTTAGGCCAGTATTGTCAGATTTTATATTTAAGGTCGTCTTAAATATAAGATTTGACTATGATTATAGTGAGATCAGGGGTTAAAATTTGGGAAGATGGGTTCAGTTTTTCCAGCGGAAAGGGGTTGCGATCAAATTCATCTTTTCTTACATATTCTTGTGTAGAAGCAAGATTCGCATTCCATAACGTAACTTGTTTGTATGTCACAGTGATGATTATCGTCGATGCGTAGTTTTAGTGACGAAATTATACCTCGAAATACATGGCCAAAAGTTGTCAAATGAATGCATAGGTTCTAGACCTGGTTGATTTGATATCTGGGCTGCTAGTGTAACGAGTAACTTGTTACGGTAACGCATACACAAACGCCGGTCGTTGTGAGGTAAATTATAGGCGATAAATGTGAAGAATACAGCTATTCTGGAATATTAGTATAGTTGAACGGAATCGTAGTTACGGTTTACAAATGTAACTAGATGTTACATTTGCAGTCCGATATCACCTGCGAAAGTTCGATGCTATCAGTATTCGTTCCATGCAGCATAGCGATGATTCTCGATTATCTCTATAAATTATCCGCACCACTTTGCACAGATTTGCGTGATCTCACGTTACCTCCCCATTTGTTTGTTGTCGCCTATTCAACGAGTTGCGTTATATATCGCCGATAAAAGAAAAAAAAGTAAAGAGAGGAATATGTATGCGTGTGGAAACACTGAAGCATCCGCCGCGATAAATGCGTATTCGTTCGAACGCTCGAAGTAATGTGTATCTTTTCCCCCCAAAGACGAAGCAGCAAGCGATGCCTAATCAGGGCGTGTGGGATATGCGTGGAAAGCAATTTTTCACGGGGGTAGAGATCAGAGTGTGGGCGATCGCTTGCTTTGCGCCGCAGAGAACGGTGCGCGAGGACGCGCTGCGTTCATTTACGACGCAACTTCAGAAAATCAGCAATGATGCGGGTATGCCCATCATCGGGCAGCCGTGCTTTTGTAAATACGCCACCGGACCGGATCAAGTCGAACCCATGTTCAGATATTTGAAATCAACTTTCCAAGCGCTGCAGCTAGTTTGCGTTGTACTACCAGGCAAAACTCCTGTATATGGTAATTATGTAACATATAACGCGTGAATATATATATATATATATATATAGGGTGTCCCCCCCATATATATATATATATATATATAGAGTGTCCCATTCTAATTACTCAAGACAAATATCGAAAAATATGGAAGATTCGGAAAAACGTTTCAGATATGAGTTATAGGATATCAAGAGGAACGTAAATTAGTGGCCTTGATTTCGTTGTATAGCCAATAATTCAAGGTCATTTCAAGATTAACTTTATGTTTTTTTTTTTTTAAGGCTCCTGGGTAGCCACTGCAACTGTTCTTGTTTGATGACGTCTGAGAAAACGCATGAATCAAGAATTTTTGACGTGCGTTTTCTCGCATCTGACGTCATCAAACAAGGACAGTTGTAGCGAGGGACCAGGAGCCTTAATGAGATCACATAGTTTTTTTTTCCATAAATCGTGTAATAATATTACAACAATCGATTCTTCTGTTTATTCTGCGTATAAAAGTACTAGGATGTAAGAAAATGAATATGATTTCAAGATATTTTATTCTTTTATTCTATATCTTTTCAAGATATTTTATTCTTTTATTCTGATACTTTTCAATACAAGAAGATGTTAAATATTTCACAAAGTGTTCATTTTTCAGTAACATCATCTTACCACTTTTGTACGTAGAATGACAGGTGGAATCGATCCCTATAAGCAAACATAGAGAAGCCTTAAAGAGAAATTCGTTATATTTTGCGAATGAGCAAGTGCTCCTGAAACAAATAAACTTTTCTTTTTCAGCCGAAGTGAAAAGAGTGGGGGATACATTGTTGGGTATGGCAACTCAATGCGTGCAGGCGAAAAATGTCAACAAAACCTCACCGCAGACGTTATCCAATCTCTGTCTCAAAATAAATGTGAAATTAGGAGGCATCAATAGCATTTTAGTACCTAGTATAAGACCGAAAGTGTTTAACGAACCTGTTATATTTCTTGGGGCTGACGTGACCCACCCTCCGGCGGGCGACAACAAAAAACCTAGCATAGCCGCTGTGGTGGGTAGCATGGACGCTCACCCATCTCGATATGCAGCGACCGTTAGAGTTCAACAGCATAGACAAGAGATTATCCAGGAACTCAGTTCGATGGTTAGGTAAATATTCCCAGTTACGTCGCAATCCACCAAATACCGACCGAAACGTTCGATGAATCTCTCTTTCTCTCTGTAACAGTGACACATGTAGTTATCTTTAAGCGATAAGTCAGGTTAATTGTGACACGGATAAATGTGACTTCCATACTACAACCATTTCCCGATAATGCGTAGTTATTGAGACAATTAAAAATAATATTGTCGGTCACCTCATTAAAGGATATCACTGACGAACATTGTCCTATTTTATTTGATATGTCAGCTCATTTTTCTTCCTTTTATACTGAGTTTAAGAGTGTATCAAGTAACGACGTTTTTCTTCTCTTTTTTTCTTCAAGGGAATTGCTTGTAATGTTCTACAAGAGTACAGGTGGATACAAGCCACATAGGATAATTTTATATCGTGACGGTGTCTCCGAGGGTCAATTCCTTCACGTACTACAACATGAATTAACTGCCATTCGTGAGGCATGTATCAAACTCGAGGCTGACTACAGACCCGGCATAACGTTCATCGTGGTGCAGAAGAGGCATCACACACGCCTGTTCTGCGCGGATAAGAAAGAACAGAGCGGCAAGAGCGGTAATATCCCGGCGGGCACGACCGTCGACGTGTGTATAACTCATCCGACGGAATTCGACTTTTATCTCTGCAGCCATCAGGGTATCCAGGTGAGTATACTCACATCGTTCTCTTCGAGAACATGCTCGATCAGGCTCGGTCGAACCGTACGAGACATCCTCTTATTTGTCTGATCCTTTAACAGGGTACATCGAGACCGTCTCACTATCATGTTCTTTGGGACGATAATCATTTCGAGAGTGACGAGTTACAGTGTCTCACGTATCAACTGTGTCACACTTACGTCAGATGCACAAGATCCGTCAGTATACCAGCACCGGCGTATTACGCTCATCTAGTAGCATTCCGGGCCAGGTATCACTTGGTCGAGAAAGAGCACGACAGGTGAGTTATCGCGTCCATCATTACCGCTCTGTATTTGTATCGTATCGCGACAGGTTGGTCTGTTCTTTTCAGCTACATTGCTGAACTGCAGTAAGTTAGAGTGAGAAGTATATTTTGTCTCGGTTTAATTTATTTATTGCACCAGTTCAGCAATGCAGCTAAAAAGAACAGACCAAGTGTAACGCGTGGTAGATCGCGCGATGGTATCTTGCAGACTAATGTCTGTTTAAACGGATGATACATAGAAAAACTCGAGCAGAATGCAATCATATCCGAGGATGAACAAAAACATCAGTGTCACGTTGGAATTCTCGAATGCGATCGATCGATTCGCGCTTATTTTGCCCAAGTTTTGCTACTTGTTTTTATGCGTGCCACAGTCCTCGGTTCCTTTCGTATCGACCTGGAGATTTGTTTACACCGATCATTTAACAGATGTATCGTCGTTTATATACATCGTTAATATTTAAATAATTTAATAGAAATTTTCTATACTTGATACATAGAGAAAAAGATTTTGGATTTAGTAATATTTCTTTGATTGAAGCAAATTTAGTGTTTTCGAACAGAGCGAACAAACGAATGTTTGATTCAACAAATAGGATTGTTTGGTTGTTCAAATAATGAATGTCTTTATGTCAAATAGCATATTTCTTTTGTATTCTCATACTCATATTCTCATATTCAAACAAAATGATACTGATATTAAATTGTGTTGTTATTATTAATTGTATTATTAAAACCCACCCAAATCAAATACGTGTACTAAATCCAAAGAAACCTTTCTCTCTGTGTACGTGTATCAAACGATCGATGTAAACGCAGCGCACTGTGTCGATCTTATCTAATTTTACGAATTTTTCTTACAGTGGGGAAGGATCTCATCAGTCGGGCTGCAGCGAGGACAGGACGCCCGGCGCGATGGCACGGGCGATCACGGTTCATGCCGACACAAAACGAGTTATGTATTTCGCATAATTCCGTTTTCTTTACGAGTCGAGCCACCCTTACGGATGCCGGTCGGTCTTCAACGCGAGAGAAGAGCCTCGACGCACCGCAACGGTGGCTCAGTGACGGAGCTCGCCGGGGAACTTCATCGGGCAGCGCGGATCCAGTGGCAGCCGCGCGCGCGATCGTAGCGCGTCGCGTTACAAAGTGTGTCATCTCTAGACTATTAACGGTTATTAACGGTTAGGGCAATTCTCTCGAGTGGTCAGTTTTCTTGTGTACTTTCTTTTCTTTCCTATCTTCCATTTTTCTTCTTTCTTTTTTTCTCTCCCCCCCTCCCTTTTTTTAACCTTTCTGTTTTAAAGTCGCAAGGAGTCCGTGTGACAGTTTATCGGATCGAATTGTGTGCACACGCACTCGTTTTTAATCGCGCATGTAGGCGCAACGGCGAGTTTTCGATAAAGATTACGAACATTGTGTAATGTACAGATCGAGTTTTTACGAGAGGTGCTTTTAAGTTAAACGTATTTCTTTTAGATTAGGTTAAGGACGTTTTGCAGCTTGACCGGTGGAAAGTCGTCGGTCTTGTAGTCGAACTAATGCGGAAGGTACTAGCAGACTTTGACTATGTTAGACTAAAAGACACACAAGGTGAAATCAGCTGCAATGCGCATATTATTACGCTTATTTTTTTTCCTTTCATTTTAGTAAGGAAATTAATTTCTCCTGGCATTTGTGCACAAATGCAGGAAAGACCGGACGCGGTTTTTACACGAACTCATCAGAACATGAAGTCAGAACAACAACAATAATATATATATATATATATGTATTTATATATATATATATTTTTATATATATGCATATATATATGAATCGCTATTCGCGAGGCTGTTATATCTTGTTGCATGTGTATAGTTATCGTTTCTCGAACGAGATAATTTACATTCTGTAAGTTTTAGATCTCCAATTATGCTGTGTAGATTGGCATAAAACAATCGTCATACTTGAAAATATTTCCGACTGTGTACTATGCCGAGATAGTGCTCGTGACGTATGTGTATGTGGTAACTAGATTTACTGCTGAATATTTACATCATCTATATGTAAATTCATGAGTAGAATTTTATCGATGGAGAGGAAGAAAGAAATAGAAAAAAAAATAGGAAAGGTCGACCACGTCAAGCTGCAAATTGTCGACGAGTAGGACGCGAATGAGCCGAAATAAGCTGTAAATGCTATAAAATGCCAACAAATACAAGCCCTTGGCCAAAGTAAGTTAGGGATCTGTTAGAGTAAATCGAAGTGATCGAACCCTATTCATTAATTTGACTCATAATAACAACTGTCAACGTGATGCCTTCTTCTAGACCCGAGAAAGTGAATCACGAGAATCACGTCGTGCCACACTGCTCTGCTGCACTATAATGCCGTTTATCTTTTATACAACGCACTTTTAATCAGTCTAAATCTAATGTCATTTGGAGGCAATCCTGAAGTTATATCCTGCGAAGGACCCACGTAACAACACCAATTCATGCGTACACTTTGAAGTAAGCAGCGGATAGTGAGTAAGAAGGGACGTAACTTTGTACGGAGAGAAAGAGACCCATATATTAGTAAATGTAAAAAATTGAAAAGCGTTATATATATACACACATATATATGTATATATATAGAAAGATAGAGGTGAAGAAAGAGAGAAAGAGAAAGAGAACATTGTCGCTATCTGTGAATTATAATTCCGTAGCCTTAAACTGTGGAAAATATTGAGGTTTTAATGCGAATTAAGCGCTCTCAATATAATTTTTTTTTTTTTTAATATAATTTAATATACCGCACTCCGCCTCTCCCTCGCCACTTTTATGCCCGCCCTCCCCCCGTCTGGGGGTTAGGATGTACATTTTATTCTACTCACTTTAGTTTCTTATTGCGCGTTATCGTATTGTACACTTTGCACACAGCTCTTCATCTACGCTTATGTCGACTATTAATGATGCTCATATTAGCATAGCATAGCATGTATTAAAACTTATCTGTGTTAAAATGAGCGGGAGTATCGAGAATGAAAGTAAAGTGAAAAAAAAAAAGGTGTCCGATTTCGGTGTGAGACGATCGGAGCGTTGTCTGTTTAAACGAGAGATAATTATGAGAACGTAAATGAAATTTACATGGCATTAGATCTGGGCTGATGTCAAGGGCCCTTAATGCAGTGAACCTCAATGCAATGACCTGGAATGTAATGCAAACCTCCACGCCTACAATACCTACTAACATACATAAATAGAACGAAACCTGGACAAGTGAGAGATATATGAATCAATATCAAATATGGTAACGAATAATGTGGAACATAAAATGTAACATAGAATAAGCTATGTTTTATTCGACGCATGCGAAGGAAAATTTTAAAGTTCTCGTATTTTTACTCTATATACATAATATATACATATATATAACGTGTTCTAACGAATCCGATGCTTCAATCAAACAAATCTCTCACCACAATCCTCTATGTAATAATGACATTGACAAGTAGCATTACAGTATACCGAAATTTACGAGCCTTGCAAGCATCTCTGACTGTATAATGATGAAATCAGTTTTTCTAGATAGAACGTAGCATATAATTACTATCGGTATTAATTATCGATATTAATTACTGATCATGGCGTAACGACCGATTACGACGACCGTCTTTGCTATTATTATTATTATTATTATTATTATTATTAGAATCATTAATATACTAAGATTCTTGTATGATGAACACGGGTGAGTTTAGGTGGGACTTTTCTTCGTTGCAATCATGATTTTAACGATTTCGTAGATCAGTATTAGTAAAAGATGTGCTTACCCGGAGAGAATTCTCGGGAATACCATGTTGCTGATAACTATAATCGATGACTATAACCGACGACTATCCAAACACTTACGCGAGAAGTTGACAAAAATACTTCCTCTCGATTGTATTAATGATTCTAATGTTTTAGGCTTACAAGTGATGCATATATATAATAATGTTAATATTATCTCCGAAAGTAAAGAGGACTCGAACTACCTTTAATATATTTATTCTAGTTGTATATATAAATTTAAGTCTGTACACTCTGTGCGGACTGGTGGCTACTTACAAGTTATCACCTTGGGAAGGTATCGGAAGTGACGTTTATGAATAAAAATGGAGTGCAAATTAAGTAAGGCTTTCAACTTTCGACATCGGCGCGATCGAGCGAGCATTCACGTTGTAATAGCTTGGCTGTAATCGGAATTGAACAACATAACTGTTCGCGACAATATAGCGGTAAGAGGAATTAGTGAACGATGTAGCGAGTCTAGACTGGCGCCAAAAAATCCGAACATACATGAACCGAATACATGTGTAAGAGATGTACGCGAAACCGTAGGTATAATGTAGCGCAGGCCTGCGGCCGGTTTGCATTTTTCCATGGTTATCGCTAACTGCCATCCTCACTCCTCTCCTTTTATAGCATTTAGACTCCTCTTGGAGACGTAAGACGCTCGATCTCAGGGAGGGTATTAAACATTGAGCAGCGAGTGGGCCGACATTCGCCAAACTCCGTACGATTTCAAGCTGACACCATCCCTTGCGTCTCCGAGAGGAGTGGGGATGGCAGTCGGCGGTAATCATTGATCTGTTCTTTATAGATACCACTGCTGAATTGGCGCGATAAGTTGAAGTGAGAAAACGTATACTTGTCTCACTTCAACTTATTGCATTCAGCAGTTCAGCAGTATGCAGCTATAAATAACAAACCACATGGAAAAGCGCAACCGGCCGCAGGCCTGATGTAGTGAGAAAGAAAACAAAAGAGAAAGGGAGTGAAGGAAAGACGATTATTCGCCGTTAATTAGCTCTTATTCGATATTATTCGCGTTGTTGAAGTTGTACCAGATGTCCTAGTGCGCGAGAACAAGTTTACATATTAGTATATACGTATTAGTAAATTATAAATCATTCAGTGCTCCGCTAATGAGGCCATACAGATCTATAAAAATAATATTCATATACAACATATACATGTGTGTGTATATATACATACATATATACATGTGTGTGTGTATATATATACATATATACGTATATATATATACATATGCGCAGTATAAAGTGCGTTAAAACGCGATAGATGAGTATTTCCAGAAGCATTGATAACGAATTGAAACAGATCATCGCCGGATTATTTTCCGTACTTGCTTGTATCTTCATGTAAAACTACGTGTGTCAAGGAAACTCTAAAGCGACCAATTATTTCTTTTCTTTTTTAAACGTAATATGTGATATATTTTTCTTTACACGGAGAGAGAGATAGATTCTCCGTTGACGTGCGTGTAAGAGCACGAAGTGGACACTTGGCGAAATATTTCATATTTACAGATATTCTGACATAAAACACAATATCTCGTCAAATATTCGCCTTTTGTCAGCCTTGCTTTTGTACTTTTGCTCTCGGACGACAAGAATCAATTGATGTACCTGTTCTTTGTACGAGTAAGTAATGCACAACTGCATTTTTCCTTAAATACAGCTGTTTTTTTTTTTTCCTCGACATCGATGATGATTCTCGACATTCAGTGTATCTGTCATCGATATTTGTGGAGATGCTCACCTGTCGCGCTGTCCTTATCCTGCGTTATCTTGCTAAGGCAAAATCGTGATTAAGGCAAAAATTCTTGATTATTATAAGGCGATTTGCCTTTTGAGGTGAAATAAGCAGCTAGAATAATGTATAATTGGCGGGAATGAATACCAAAATGAGACGAGGAATCACGCATTTCGCTTACCTCGTTTTGCGACTAAGAACATAAGAACGTATTACTATGCAAGGCTACTTCAATTCGTTGCGCTCTTCTTTCTCTTGGTCGTAGATTGCTCGACACGTAACCGTAGCGTTTGAATCTTCTACGCGAATATTTTATCAAAGGCCGTGGAAAGTTTTGACCTTCTCATAGCTTAACACATTGCTACGCTATGTATTAAGATTAAGCCTCGTCGGAATAATATAATTTCATAATCGAGTCTTTCGTGAAATATTCGTTAAGAAAATACCAACAGGTCGTAGATTTGCCGAGAAACCTACAATCAAGAGAAACCGCGTGTCTTCGATTATAACATGTATACGTTGAAACCTTTTTGATAATTTGTTTCCTTGTTTCTAGATATTTTTTTTTTTTTAAGTTCTACGTGATCACACACGATAAAGGCAACAGGATTTACGTTTCGGTGATTAATATACGGAGAAATGTGTTAAAAATTGCTGTGTATGAAGCCCGTTAAAAATTGCGATGTATGTGCCCGGTATTAGAAAAAAACTCGCACGTTTTAGATATTGTGTATTTATATCTGACGCGCTCTTTTAAAGTGGAGGAGCGTTGCGACGCCAAAAAAAGAATTATGCGAACTTTGTCAGGCGACGGCATTTATAATTAATGACGATTTTACTATAGACGATGTATAAAGGAAGTAATTCAGTATAAAGCGAGTAACTCAGTATAAAGGAAGTAATTATCAGGAACAGAAGTGCACTATAGTAAGAAGTGAAATATAGTAAAAGTGAAGAGCTGTAAATTAAATAGTTAACTTCGTGTCGCGTAATATTTAATATAAGAAAAATAATTTATATTTGTATACCTATATATAAATACACATTCACATTCGCATATACATTCGTACACACACATACACACACATATATACATATGCGTACGTTTTTAAGTTGAAATGTTGAAATGCACGTAATACAGAGAGTCGCCCAATCGCGTTCGCTAACGCGGATCTATCCGAATAACACATATTATAAACAATACCCTCCTACTGAACCTAGTGAACTGGTGAACTTAAATGCCCGATTTTGCAGAACCGTATTTTACAGAGCTTTACGACTTATAGATATATATGTATAAATATATACACACATACACATACATGCGCGCGCGCAACATTATTAACTTTTACTGATAGTAAGTTATTTTATCTCGAAAGGACGAATGCGTACTTCTACTTTCGGCGTCGCCGTATAATCGGAAGCAACAAGCAACGGTCGAACAGAATTACGGGTTTTCTCGTTCAAAATTGTCATTAACGCCATTGATTCTCTACAATGTTATTTTCGCAATCGTGCACATTTATATTACGTTTTGTTATTACTAATACAAATTTGCGAATTTACATCCACTTTGTTTTCCCTCATACGAATGGTACATGCGTGTATTAAGCTTTTGCTTTTTGAAATTGATAGGGAAATAGGACAGAACGATCACACATATTGCCGATAATATTGCTAAATCAAGAAATGTTCCCATTACCCGTGTCGGTGAGCTTTGAAGATTGAGAGGAGGGACAAGGTGAAGTTTTAGTTACTAAAACGAATCAATACAGTTCCGCTATATCGTTCGCAGCGCGAAAATAACGAGTCGCGTCGAGTGAGCGTGAAAATCTGCCGAATAAATCGCTCTGATAAATACCTTTTTCTTACCATTTGCACGCGAATATTTACGACAGTCAACAACCGGCGAATAAAACAGGTGATGCGCGAGTCGAAGGTAGAAGATACTGTGCGGTCCTTTCGAATTTGCGCGACCCGATTTATCGGTAGAATAAAACCGAAAAGGTACTTTATAACGACAGGAATGTACGACCTTTCTCGTGAACGTGCGGACAAGGATTGACTTTATTGTAAGTTTGCTACCACTTATTAAGCCGCGTGCAACGCGTCACGCTCGCGAAGTCCGAATTAGATTTCGAAGTGTCAGCTTTAAGAGAGTCAGCGTCCAACTCGGACGAACGATCAATATTAGCGTTTCACAATAGCGTTTCGCAAATAGCTAACGTGACATACAGAGGTTGCGTGGTTTACTGCGTAGTACGTAGCATTTAAGGGCTCTGTAGGTTAACGTTGTCTGTACCATTTCTTTTTCCGGGCGTCTCTACATGAATATTATATGCTGTGCCGACCAATGAGTTAGTGTCACGAGTGAGCCTGGTTGAGAGATAACGTGGGATTGCTTGGTCGTGTCCTTACGTGACGATGACTAACGATCGCTGAGATCGGAGTAACCACTCTGATTAGTGATCTAGCACCGTTGTAAAAGTAACGCTTTATAGGCTTAAGTTCGACCGTCGGTTGTCTGCCGACGAAATGACAAGAATGAAGCTCGTCGTTGTCGTCGTCGTAATCAGCGAATTTATTTAGCCTTGATCATTCAGCTGAGGGATCGCGCGCTTTCCCTCTTGTCTCTCTTCCCCGTAACGTGTTATTTCGACAATATCGCGCGCTTCGTCAGTGATCTCGAGACCCCCCACCCCCCCGAAATGCCAATCTTCCTTCCCAAAGGATGTCACACGCTCGAAGCACGATTTCGTCGGGACGACTTGAGAGATTCGTCGATCTGATCGTTTTCGTGCTTCGAGCGTGCTTCAGCGCTAAAGCACTGTAGGCACGAATTAGCGTTATTAAAGTAAAGCGAGCGTTAAAGAGAAGCATTGAAGCGAAGGAGAAGAGGAAACGACCGGTCGTTCGACGGGTATTTACATTTAAGCGACTTTGTGGATCGGTATGTATGCTTCATTTCTGCGAATGAAGTAACTAGACGTAGCTGCGTTTCCCGAGTGATTCGCACGGTGGAAATCGAGCGAGCGATGTATCTCTCACCGTTCCGTCGAAAAAAACGTCAATGGGGCATTAATGGATTCCTTTCGTTAGACTTCAACATCGACGGATGTTTCGCATTTCCATTGCAAACCATATCAATCGCGTGTGTTAATCCACGAAATCCACGTTAGCCTAGGCCACCGACCGAAAAATTTCACTTTAGAATATGTTATTACACAGCGACAGTCAGAATCGACGTGTGTATCGAAAACGCGTTTTTTCGATTCCCTCTTCTTTTTTGTTATACTCAAATAAAATATATATGTGAAAATGTGTATGTGTGTGTGTGTGTGTGTATACGCGAGTATTATAAGTGGTCGAAGTTAGGTCCGAGTGATACTTCTATATGTATTTCTTTTTGGCCGAAGATTCGTTTTTTTGCGATCGAAACACGCGAATCTTGGCTTTCCTTTTATTTGCCTTATTTTTCTCATACATACGTTCTATGTTTCCGTTACGGACATTGATGCAAATCAATGTATCTCGGTTATAAAATACCCGTGGTTACGTCACGTGGAACGAGAGAGAAGATACACTCGGCTAATTTCGACACGATTACGCTCCAATTGTTCCCGCTTAAAAGTTTATCCTGTCGGACGAACGAAGTGTCTTACAATGACGTTGCGATTATATGGGAATTAAATATTTCAACTAGATCCAATTAAAAATTTAATTCGGTTAATTGAAGAGGAGTAATTAAATGTTGTCCAGAGTGGATTCGATGTCTCGTACTTTTATATTCATGCGTTATTTATCCGAAGATTTGTAATAAGTTCGCGCAAATTGCGATTGTCTCGTTGCTAACGTGCGCGCCAACTGCTGCGACGCGATCTTGCGTATATCAAATTTGATACAGACTCTTTTTTTTTTTTTGAGCGTGAATGGTCGTGAACCGGTAAATATCAGGGAACATCGGAACGTCGTGGATTAACACGTGTTTCAATTTTAACCTTGGAATCGAACAGCGGATCGCGTGACGTTCCGACGCTCCTTTGCGAGTCCAAACCGACGGGGAATGAAAGAGGGAGTTTCATAAAGGAGTTTTTCACACTTATTTTCACGAGTATTAGTTAAAAACACCGGTCTCGGGGAGATTAAAGAGAAACAGGAAAGGAGGGAGAGGAAGAGCTGAGAAAATCGGTCGAAGAGTTTAGCGCAATAGCCACTTGACTTTTCTTCGAGTTTTCAGACAATGAAATTGAATTTCATTTCTCAACTTTTCAAGAGTGGGAACATTATATTTCGCTCCGATAAAAAAATCCGTGCGGATTATCGTAAAAAACGGTAATCTTTCAATTTTTTTGAGAGAAGGGATTAAGATTGAATTTATAATCAATTATCCCAAATCTCCCAGAAAGGTTCGGTTGGACCTTACTGTTGAACCCAAACTTCTCAATTGAACCTTGAAATTAAGATGGACTAACGTTTATCTGATTCAACTAGTTCATGCGTTGCAGTCCAGAATATTACGCTATAGTACTATACTACTATGATACAATACTAGCGTATACAAGATTTCAAATACATACTACAGACAAGCGGAGAGAGAGAGAGAGAGAGAGAGTGAGTGAGTGAGTGAGAAAGAGAGGGAAAAGGGGGAAGAGGGAGAGAGAGAGCGACATATTGAGGAAGTTCAAAAATTCACCGGTAAGACAAGAGTCCTTTAGTAATTCGCTAATTAAAACTTCTGTACTTACAAGTGCCTGGCGCTTTGTCCGCGCGCATTCGTGCAAACAATAAGATTGAGGCTGCGAGATTTATGAAATTCTAAAAAAGAATTGTGAGCGAGCGAGAGCTTGAATAGAGAGAGAGAGAGAGAGAGAGAGGAGAGGAAGAGAGAGAGAGAAAGAGAGAGTGAATGAGAGAGTATGCAGCGCAGCTATCGTACAGAGAGGATCATAGTCCGACTTATTATGTACGTGTTGGGGCGCATTTGCGCGCGATAACAATTAATTCATTAAGCAATTCACATGAGAAACTCGACCCTAAATGTAGGATATACTTGTTAAGGGATGAATCGGCGAGTTTCCTAACGCATCAAGAAATGCATATTTAAGGAACCGACGGCGCGCTGAAAGTATATAAACTTAACTATATCTGTTGGAGCCTCTTATTATATATCGAAAAATGCCGGGGAAAAAGGAAAACTAAAGTAAAGCAGTTATTAGTTATTAGGGTTACAATATATCTGTATATATATATATATATATATATATATATATANTATTGTATACATAGATAGACATACAATCGTGTGTATAGATGTGTGGAGCGATTAAACAGCATCATTAGTATATCCGTGATGTATCTGCGTTGCTGTTGAAGACGGAAGGGAATATCTCGGCGAAAGAGTTCGCTCCCAACAATTATTCTCCAGTGAACACTTAGCCCTTGGTATCTTTTCGCGACTTTTCCCCCGGATATTCGCCTTTTCCGGCTCGAAGCTCTTTCACACCACCGTCTAAGGAAGAATCGGTCAGACCAAACGTACTCTTTGAAAGCACCTTGTAAACTGTGGTAACTATGGTCTAAATAATATGTATATTAATAGGATTAATATCTCCATCGAATTATTTTAGATAGTAAGCTCTGCTGTGTGTATGTGTGCGTGCGTGCGTGCGTGAATATGTGTGAGTGAGAGGCTCATCTTGTATACACATATACAGAATGTTACGACCGACAAACGTCGAGTGCTTTTAAAAGGCACCAAAACGAGTAATTTTTGTCCGCAAACCCATATCCGCAAATGAGCCGTTTTAGTATCAGAGTAAATTATTCGATACGTCAGCTGTTTACATCTAGCCGCCCTATGAATAAGATGCATATCGGACAGTCCATCAAAAGAAGAAATTTCTATTCTGACAATGAATTTCGGATAAGCAATAAAGAAACGCTGTGATATTGAGCTGGCGAATCAACAACAGATGATACTAATTCTATCTGCTTGAAAATTCCGTACAATCTTCGGTTTGATAAAGCTATTATTATTAATGATTTTTATCAGTAAGACAGTAACAAGAATCAGAACCAAGCAAAATTTGCCGATATCTGTGTATCGAGGTAAATGGCCAACACTTCGCATAACTGTTGTTAAATAATTCATTCTAGTGCCAAAACGGCTCATGGGTTTATTGACAAAAACTACTCGATGTAATGTTTTTTTATAAACACCCAAAGTTTGTCGGTCTAATTTCGCGCGCGCGCGCAGGACACCCTGTATTTATGAATGGCGAACGAGCCATTTTATCAGAACACAAAACCTATTATATATCAAATTTAAAACCGGTTTTTTAATCGCTGGAAGAAAAACGGTTTTTTGCGAAAAATTGCCTTTTTTGCTGTTTAATTTATTGATACCGTGAATAATTTTAAAGTTCTTCGTCATATTAATGTGATCCAGGAAGTTAAGTGTATAACACTCGCCGGCGCGACACCTCGATTGATCAGTTTCACATCGCACACATATCCGATCGTTGTGTATAAGGCTCTGAATGGAATCAGTGTCATTTTCAATTGTAATTGTGATAATCGTTGCGTCACTCTCTTACCGTTCTTTGTTACCGGGCGTGTTGCTTTTAAGATTTCACACGGTGGCGCGAGACTCGTCGTCTACGCGATGTGGTTTCACTATTAATGAATGTACCGTCGTTCAATCGCTTGAAAAATCGCTAATTTTACATCGCTAATTTAAAGAAATGTTTTTTTTACTCTCTAAATTTCGTCAGCGTCCTTTTAGGAAATTATACGGTGTGAGCTACGTTTACGTGCGCGACGAGTCGGCTGACAATTTCGGATTTGGAAATGCGAAAAAGAGAGAGAGAGAGAGAGTCGCGATCGATCTCGCGCGAAACGTATCCACGTCACCATAGAACTTTCACATAAGTATCGTATAACCGGTAAAGTTATGATATCGAAAGTGGCTTGTTGCAATCTTTTCTTACGCAGAGATATTCGTATTCTCCCTGTTGATACATTAAACTAACGGGACACTTGTGTATCATTCTACTTGTGTAGATATTTTGTGGGATAAAAATCTCATGTAAAGAAAAAGAAGACAAAAATCGACAACAGAATTGTAAAGAAATCGAAAACAGAAATCGACGTATTTAATTCGCGTATATAATATTAATTAATTAAAAACGCGTTAATTAAAAACGTTCGGTCGCAGCGATCAAAAATCGAGATAATATATCGAGAGGTTCTGTTGTAAAATCTGTTTAGAAAATTGATCAATAAATTAACGTCGAGTCAATAATTTCGCGCGACACGTCCGACTTGAATGTTCGGACTAAAGTGATTTTCGAACAATCAATATTTCTTATCGATGTTTATTATCGCACCTTCTCCATGATGCACAAACGACTCGTGACTAAGGATCAATACTAGATACTCTCGATTTGTATTTGTCGACTTATATTCTCTTCGCAAGTCTCGTTGTAATAGAAAGCTCGTTTATTTATCCACACAAACATAAAAAGCGAGACCACAAATTCTGGAAGATGCTGAGAAATATCGAAACCATGTCTTTCAACTTTTTGAACTCTTGTATTGTTTGAGATCACATACATTTTTAGAACGACAGAACATCGAGAGACCGTCTCGTGCCGATTGACGAGTATCTATCGCTTATGGCGCGCTTCGACGAGCGTTAAATATGCCTTTTTGATCCTTAAACTTGAAACAATATTGGACGTGAGACGTTCATATAAAAAAGTAGAACTCGGAGTGAGGGTGGTATATTTAACGTTCGCTATACTGAGAGAAGAAATATCTAAAAAAGTAAGAAAATTTTCAATGTACTAATAACATATTTATTTATACTAATATAAACAGAATTTTGTTCAAATGAGAAAATATATATTTTCTCAAATTTGTAGCTTTTCATGAAAACAATTGTATGTGTGTTTATTCTGTTTAAGTGAAAACATTTAGATTTAAATAAATATGTAACTAATACCTATCAAGTAAATATTTCCTATTTTTTTAGATATTTTTTTCTCTCAATATATATGCGTCCCGAATAGGGCCGCAAAAGCGATGATCAATAATAATGGACACGAAATATTCTCGCCGAAAATGTATGTACGTTTCGATACATGATCGATTTCTTGCTGATATGTGCGTGCGTGTGTGCGTGCATGCGTGTATTTTGGATCGGTTAGGGAAATTCGGTTCGATTTTTGAGTCTCAATTTCACTCGATTACATTCAGCGGAAACCAATTGTGCATTGATCGCGCGATCGTCCATCGTCATTTATGATCCTTCGGCCGTTATTCCATTCGGCAGCATTCGCATTCTCTCTCGCAAACGATAGTTGGCTTATAATTAATAGAGGGATTAATTTTAATGTCATTTAATTGTAATTGAATTCGAAGATCGAATCGAACTTTTCAGCCGGCCCGATATGTTTACCATTAATCTAACAAGCAACTAAGCAACAAGCAACTATCGGTTGCTTCTAAGAAGCAACCGATATAGAAAATAGAGTGGAGAGGGTAGGAATTGCAAATAATATACATATATATCGGATACGTCGGACTCCAAACTCCAAATTAACGTTAACTCCGGCTGATAACATTCTTTATCTTTGTCGTGCATTATAATCGTAAGCATAATCTAAGAGAGTACAGTATCGGATTGATCGGAGTTGATTCGACTCTCCGGCAATTTTTTCCGTTGACGTTATCGTCGACGTGACAAATTTGCGTTGACGCGAAGCGAACAATTGAACTTCAACTTAACTCGTGAAATGTAATACACCAAGACTCCCAGTTAACACGGCAGACACAATAATACCATTAATAATTCGAATAATATTAAGTAGAGAGACTTTTGTAAAATATGTTAAAAGGGAAGAAGAAAAACAAAGACGAGCGAGAAATCCCGCGGATGTTACGATAACATTAACTCGCATTAGTCAATTGGGAGTGTATTAATTAATAGCGGGATAATTGAACACAGAACACTAAATTCTCGACTATAATAAAAGAGCATCTGTGGAAGTAAAAGAAAGAGGAAACAAAGATGGGAAAGAAGGAGGAACAAAGGGGTGTGAATCATTTTACTAATAAGCGCTAAGAAAAGAAGCTGTAAAATAACCTAATAAAAGTAACCCGTAATCTTGGCGCGACATATACGGCCGGATTGCTCAAAGATTCCTTGTGTATAAAAAAAAGAAAAAGGAAAAAAAGAGAGAAGCAAAGTACATACGATTTTCTTAGCAACACACGCTCTCGTTGTATATAACTGTGTACGTATATATATATATATATATATATACATATACATATTATTTACACCCGCATTGAGTAACAATCACGCTATAAATATGATATGAATGAAATGGAGGAAAGTCAGCGAAGACCCCGTCTCAGTCCCTCGAACATTATGTGTGTCTAATGTAATGCAACAGCTCCATGTCGACCACACTTAGTGCATAAATTCGGCGTACGGGTTATCTTCTTTATTTCGATCTTTCGATTAGTTATGTATAGATTTTTTAGACGATGAAACCTAGCCATATAAGGTTTATTATATGAATGTCTAGATTTAATGAACTCAGAAAATTCAGACTACTATGTCAAATAAACGTCACAAAATTTAATATCGGATTGTGCCCCTTTTTCTTTGTACACACGTATCCTGTTTGCCTTCCTTTTCACCTGTCTGAGAGATATCCAGTAAGCAAGAAACATTAAAACAATCTTTCGAAGCATTGATTTCTTATGGATTCTATAAACATTCGGATATAATATTTTATAGATTTTTCAAAACTGTAGTATAAAAACAAAAATACACGAGAAACAATAAAATTGTGCGAATTGTCTCGATATTAACGTAAATAAACAAGAAGAGCGGAAAAGATTGCGCGCGTGCGCGAACGTTCGCACAAATTAAAATTCTTGCCGAAAGTTCCGATGACGTGTGCGAACAAATGACAGTAGTTTTGCACTCCGTGGAACGTAACGTTAGAAAAAAAAGTAGATCGTTGAAAACGAGTGCCCGGAAGATCTGCATGATATATTTTGAATCGAAATCTACTGGCGCTACTCTTGCTACACTATTTCCTGCACTGATGCAGAAAGTTCAGTTGAAGCGTCCAAACCTTGTGCACTCCACGTGTCGAGACGTGAAGTCAGCTTACGGGAAAAGTCGGTACAAGTATCATTATTATATGTTGTCATTTTTTCTAATTAGAAGCGAAGTTCCATAGATAAATTATTTATATCTAGATGTTATTCAGATATATTATTTTTGACAACTGTAGAAACAGTATCAATGTAACCGAAGTGTAAGCACTTATAACCTCCTTTTACCGGCTTATTTGACAATTTCTCAATTATTTTATTAACTCGATATTCAAGAAGAATTTGTCATGGATCTAATTTATTTGTTCAGTGTAAAATTTTATGATTTAACATTGCAGATGGCTGAGTCGCAGGTAATGTCCGCTTATGCCGTGTATAAGCGTCAAGTGATGGAACAAGCACCACATAGTTCTAAAAAGGTGAAACAGCAACACTTATCGCGAGAAATTTCATTGTCCGACAAAAATCTCAAGGCAAAGAGGACCAAAAGACAACCAGGAGAAATGACTACCAAGAAGAATCAAGTTAACGGTGATTTAGATATCTTCAAGAAACTCAAGAAAGGGATTGTCAGCAAGAGGATAAGGACTGTGAGGAATAAGAAGAAAAATAAAAAAGAGAAATCGAGCGGAATACAATTACCGATAAGGATACTAGAAGTATCAAAAAATGTCAAGACGCGACAGAAAAGTCGCCTGTTAAATGGTGAAAAGGATGACAGAAACATGGAAAATAAGCATCATACCGATCCTATTAAAGATAGTAGGGACTTGTTTCAGTGGTTGATACATCCTATGGAAGCACAAGACTTTCTTGAGTAAGTCGAAGATACTGAGACCAGATATTTCTATATTTTTTATTCACATATTATTCATTCGCTTCTTTCCATTTTAATCAGAAACTACTTTGAGAAACGTCCAATGCATGTACAAAGGGATGTAGCCTCTTATTACTTAAACATTGTATCAACATCTATATTGGATAAAGTATTGAGGGAGAAGAATGTCTTCTTCACCAAAAATATCGATATCACCTCTTACACCAACGGAATGAGAGAAACTCACAATCCAACTGGTCGTGCTGTCGCTAATGCCGTTTGGGATTATTACATAAACAAGTGTTCTGTGAGAATGTTGAATCCTCAAACGTTTATACAGAATATATACATGTTGAATGGTAAAAGCATAATTTAATCACACGTTTTCTGTGTATCGCAAGTTTTTATTAATTATACGTTATTATTTAATCGCATAATGGTGTAATATTTTTCACAGCTATTCTTCAGGAATACTTTGGCTGCTTCGTCGGCTCCAACTTGTACCTCACACCACCCGGTAGTCAAGGTTTCGCGCCTCATTACGACGATATAGAAGCGTTCGTGTTGCAAGTCGAAGGCAAGAAGAGGTGGCGGCTTTACAAACCTCCTGATAAAAGTTATCTGGCGAGGTACTCCTCTAGAAACTTCGACGAGTCAGAAATCGGGGAACCTATACTGGACACGATCCTTACGGCCGGGGATTTGCTGTACTTCCCGCGAGGGACCATTCATCAAGCGGAAACCGCTGACGATGCTCACAGTTTGCACATTACGTTGAGCGTTTATCAGAAGAACAGCTGGTACGACTTTCTCGAGAAGCTACTTCCGCTGACCCTGAAGCGAGCGGCTGAGGAGAACTACAAGTTTCGCGAAGGACTGCCCTTGGATTATTTGAGATACGTCGGCACTGCACATACCACGAGCAACGAGGAGGCCAGGGAAATCTTCGGGACGAAGGTCAAGGCTTTTCTCACTTCTTTGATAAACTACATCGACATAGACAGCGCAGCCGACCTGATGGCCAAGAGCCACATCCACGATTTCCTGCCGCCTGTTCCCAGCCTTAAGGAAAAAGAATGTTCGGTGGCTCAAGACGGCGATATTATGACTGACAACGGATTTGTCAGACGTTGCGCACCGATCGAGCCCGATACGAGGGTACGATTGATAAGATCGCATTGTATAAGGTAGAGCCTGTTCGAGTATCATTATTTAACGCGAAAGTGCACACAGCTGCAAATTGTTCGAGTCGAGCTGATATATATACAAATGTTGCTATTGTTATTAGGTTAGTGAAAGAAGAGGACGGTGCATATCGGATTTACTACTCCACTGAAAACTCCAAAGAATACCACGAATACGAACTGCAGTTCGTAGAAGTTGACGAGGAATTTGTTCCTGCCGTTAGAGAAATAATAAGATGCTATCCTAGATTTATACGTGTGAGCGACTTGCCGATTGACTACGATGACTATAAGGCAAGGAACACTGATAATTCATGCTTAACCCTAGAATACTAATATTTTACTGGGGCCTTTATATATATATATATATATATATATATATAATTTTTTTATATAAATCGAATTAGAAATTGATGGAAAAGAAAGAGGGATGGGAGGGGAGAATATAAAAAATATCTACATCTCGGAGACGTACGTTAATATTCTAGGGTTAATGTTGTGTCATATGATGTTTCATGATTGATATAATCGACAATTTACAGATCCAAATAGTGAAAGATCTTTGGGAGAAAGGTCTTCTCATAATGGACAATCCTCGACGCAATATTATGACGAAAAAGAGTAACAAAGGTTTAATAACTAAGAAGAAACGTTAAAAGTGACATATATAATCCCTCAGGTCCACAGAGAATGAACCACAGAATTCATCTATTGACTAAGAATACATCGAGTATTCGTAATTCTTTTTTTTTTTTGCACATTCAACAAACAATATATTTTCGTACATGCTTGCAAATAAGAAATGTACATTTTAGAGATTACAGATATCTGTGAATAAATCACACAAAACTTCTTTTGACATATAAGCTTCAAGTTCCTTAATGATATGTGTATGTACATATACATACATTAATGCATATAATACATACATACGTACTTAATGTATGTTTTACGCCAGTCAATGATGTGTGTACGCGAGCGTACGTACACACAATACATGCATATATATATATATATATATATATACACACACACATATATATATACACATACACATATATATATACACATACATATATATATAAAGTAAGTTTTACTTGTACTTTAGCTAAATGGAAATGTTCACGTTCCAATTCTGAGCTTGCCGCGTTTCTCTTGTGCGATATGATCCCTTTGCCTGCCCATCACGTACTCAACGTACTCCAAATACCCATCGTTATTCACATCGTCTTCTTCCAACACTCTGTCAATCAGCTCTAGAGCAATTATTAAAATTATTTTTGTCGCATTTGTGGAAGAAATAGTGTCGGCAATATATGTCTGTATCTTTTCTTAATGCGATCATTGATTTCGAACGTACCTACGATCCAAGGCAAGTCCTGCATGTCTTCGTTGAAATCATCATTTTCGGCGAGTCTATTCTCGTGGAAAGTATGTTGTATAGCATGAAGAATCTCTAATCCGTCTAGCTTTGTATTATTGTCGACATCGTGGACTCTAGAAATTACAAATGTATTATGAATCGACACGGTGTCATTTTTTGAAAATGAGTGATAAAGTAACTTAAATTTTTTAAACCTACTTAAAATAGTGGAACTCTATTTCCTGCTCGGTCATCTTTGAAAAGTCGAGTTGATCGCCCAAAGGACCCATGTCTTCCTTCAAATGTCTGATAATAAGAAATTTGTATAAATTATACGTTATACTTTTAAATTCATTAATTATTTTATTAATTGCTTCATCGACCACTCACGTGGCATCGTGAAGAAGATCGGAATCTTGCGTTAATTTGATTTCGTTTTGCGGCGTGTAATGGTGATGGGACACAGTGCTTTTAGGATGATGCGGCCCACGAATGCCATTTGCGTATACCATTAACAGGCTGATCCACAAACCAATCAAGAGTGTCTCTCCCATTTTGCTATCTGAAAAGAATTGCAATGCTATCCTGCTGGAGACAACTGTGTTCTGTGTTTGTTATATTACGCTAAACATGCTAATAAACACATGAAATATGTAATAGGACACTTTTTACAGATATGAACTGTGTTGGAATTGAAAATTTATAACATAAGTTGGCGATCGAACAGCCTAATTGCAACACGATATGAAATTTCACTTTCCGTTTCTACAGAAAAAAAGAGAAGCAAAGGGATCTTATTGTTTCATAAGAGTGCTGTAATGAGACTGTTGGATTGCAACGTCCGGCAACTGTGACCTGTGAAAATACACGTGTTAAATATTGTTTTGTCGGACGGGCGAACCGCTCGGCAGTTTTAAAAATACGGTGTGTCTGTGTCTCTTATTTGCGATTAATTATCAATACTAGATCTTCACGTAACTCTCTGACAGTGTCGCGATATCTCATCGATCTCAATGCGCGAGAGAACGATCGGCTCAATTAGCGGGCTCAGGATTGAAGTGCGATATCACAGTTGACGAATCGCATTTATCCCGCGCTGCTTTCCGCGATCGAATGCAGTTTGGGAGGAATAGTAGTAGTGGTGACTATTGAGGGGTGCTCTCCGCGACATTCCGAGCGATGCCCACCGACAATGGGACCTGCTGGGACATGTTCATCGGGTGTATCGCCGTGGTGATGGTGCCTACTGCTCCTTCCGAGGGTTGAACACCCCGCCGGTCGCGACAGATGGGCGGTAGAGGGGGTCCTACGTAATTATTATGCGATTACCCACAAGCCCATTGATTTAGATTGGACCCCAGGGGACGTGCTGCGCGCGATCACGGGCCCTCTTCGATTTGTTACAAGACCGATGCTCGGAAACTCGAAAGTACTCTCGATGCAGCGGCGCAACTCGAAGGCGATCCTCCCCGGCAGAAGTCGGCGAAAAAAGCGCGAGCGGTAAGATTTAAGCAGCGAGTGAATCGATTAAACATTGCCGAGAATTTCGATCCCAGTAAACCGCCAACTAACAGTAATACAACATCGAGGTTATGAATTTTCATTCAACAATGTAAATTAAAGAAAGTAGCGATATAAAATGCAACCTAGGTAGTATAGTTAGTTTTTATATACGTTCTTTAAACGTATGTAATATTAGATTATGAAACGTTACATACGTTTAAAGAACGTATGTGTAAATTAACATGCGTTACCTGGGAATACAACGCGTGTGTTATGTAACGGTTCAATTTATAAATAAAAATTGTTAAATAAAACATTGTTAAATGGGAAATTATAACATTGATGTTGCGTTATCGATGACTGATATTGGAACGGTCTTATGCTCTCGAGTAAATACAATCACTCCGAAATGTTTTTAAAGATTCATTTATTCGTAATTTCTAATAACAAGTAAAGAAAAGGACAAGATACAATTTTTCATAACACTGTTCATGAAACAAAATAAAGACTGAAAATCCCGTCTGACTCGAAAGGTTCTAGCTTATGAATTATTCTCCCATCGATGGCTCCTCAAACGACTTCACTAAATTGTAATCCTTTCTGTTCTATGATGCCATGTAATTTTGCGTTAAGTATTTAAGTATATACAGCGGTATTATTACTTGCATGAGTACTTTGATAGTGGCAAATTTCTTCTCGGCCATTTTGTATTGAATATCGCATTGTAACTTCGTAGTGCAATGACTTGCTTATAATATCACCTATCGCTTCGATGCAGGATAAAAAGCCATTCACCGCAATAAAATAATCTATATCATCTGCAAATCCCTTTAAATCTCCTGCCCTCTTTTCTTCTGTAACACGCCTCAACATGCGTTCCGAGATAGTTTCCGAGATCCGGCGGCGCGGTTTCCGAGACGTTATTTGCGAGAGAATCGGCGAGAGCAAGGACCGACGACATATAGGTGTTAAGAGACACGAGGCGAGGCGGGAGGAGGCCGACACGAATGCGGGGTACTTAGGAATCAATTTTATATGGGGCTTATACGGCGGTCGAAGCGAGAATGCATATGCTGAGGACTGCCCCCGAGGGGTTTCCGATGCGCGCGCGAGCGGGCCCCCTAGGGGGTCCCGCGCACCCCAACTCGCAGGCAGCCTCCCGGCCGGCCTCTGTCTCTCTGGTGTCGAAATCTATAAATAATTTATATCATTTGGCCCATTCAACGAAGAGAGAGCCCATATGTACCTGCGTCTCGCCTTACAGGGGACCTGCGGCGGCCGCTCGCTCACGACACACATTCTCCTTCGCAATGGGACCGGCAAGGATCTCCCCCCCCCCCGTGCCTCCTACGCATCGTGTACACCGGGTGCGCGGATAAGCTTTACGGATTTGACGCTAATGGCTTGGCCGGGAGCGACGTGTCGTCGGCGGAGATTGGCCGCGTGCAGGTGCTAACGAGATTTCGCGCGACCCCGGTGTCGTGCGCGCCACTCTCTGCCTCCTTCTCCCCCTTTTTCTGCTATTTATACAATTTATTTGTAATTAGCGAACTCACGTGATGCGCGAATATCGGTTGTCCGCTGGTTGCAAGCGTGACATCCGATCGGCGAGGCGATCGTTTGATGTTCCGGTGAGATCTTGCGATGTCGTCCGTATCGCGTTTGGACATTTTTAATCATTGCTCCCCTCCACAGGTATTTTCGTGCAATTAATCTATAGGCGTTTTTGTGCAACCGCCCCGTGCAAATTTTCCAAGAAAGTATTCTTGAGAAAAGAATATAGACACGGCTAACGTTCGATATATACAGTGCAAGTTGCATCGGGTTCTCACATCGAGTCAAACTCATTTCACCTCTTATAACTTCCTTTAAAATGGAATGACTTTTAATCCAGGCTCTGAATTACCGTTGAACTTTTCGATGCCACTTTTCAATGCAGCGCAGACAAATTTGCCGTTTTTCCATTATTCCGTACTCTGCTGTGATACATCCGTAAATAACACGACGCGGCCACGACGCGATGCGTTTGTTACAGCACCGTGTAACATACCGACCACGGTTACCACGTGGTGCATCCGCCCAGCCAAACGCACATTCATGCGCGACGCGCGTTATCCGCCGTTGGCAAAATCGCGCGGACAACCATGAAATTGCAATGCAAAGCTGCGCATTCGCGTTTCCGCGGATTCGCGGCCGGCCGCCGACGCCTCTCCCTGTGATGTGCGTTCCTCGCTAGAGATCCCAAGCGATCGTTTCCCATCCGGAGGGTCACTCGCCCTGACTATAATCTCGACTATGCTATCCGACAGCGGCTGGCAGAGGGTGGCAGACAACCCCCGGGCAGAGAGAGAGGGTGCATCCAGGTTAGGTTGTCATAACCTAGGAACGAAAGAGAGACCGAGGCTTGCCCTGGCTTGCGCTCGGCTGGTTGTTTCGAAATTTCGCGCGAGGTGGCGAGATGCGCTTTACCTGCGTTTTCCCTGCTTCCGACGTGGCGGCCCGATCAATATCACGCGTTCGGCGACGGATATCTGCCCTGCGACACGATCGATCGATTCGATCCACCCTTCGCGCTCTCTCGATCCCGGCACAGCGCGCCGACCCGCTCGCTCTCGACTCCTCGTCGTCGTCGTCGTCGAAAGGGAGAGAGAGAGAGAGAGAGAACGGCGCGGACACTTATCGACGTTTTTCCACGGAGCTTGCGTGCTGCGCGAGTTGCTCCGAAAACGCGTTCTCCCGCCGTTCTCTTTGAGCGGGCTCTCTCGTTTCGTTTTCGTCCGAATCCCTGCGAAAAGTCGGCTAATTCGATTATCCCGTTTCTTTGCCGCATGGAATAAACGCGCGAATTACTACGTTCGACTTCTGCTGAGCACCGATCGCCGAGCTGCCGTGTCTCGAGATCGCACGTGCTTTGCTTTTCTATGTATATGTATATGTCGTTTTTGGATGTAGAGGGGGGAGAAGTTTTAGAGAGCTACCTAGAGAAAGAGAGAGAGAGAGAGAGAGGTATTTGAGGGAAAGTTGATTTACTTTGTTGCGTAGTATCGGCAGGTATACGGACTTTAGGTAGAGTTATGTATATATGAGGCACGTCATCGCGCGTATCAAAGTGTTCGTACAGAGAACATATACAGTGGATATTATATATCGCTTTTGTATGCATATATCGCGTTAGTTCCGCTATGTTGGCTTCAACAAATTTGTTTTTTTTTCTTTTTGTATACATAGTCATGACGAGAGAATTTCGTTAGAAATATTGGAATTTCGGAAATTCGGAATATTTCGGACTTATAAATGAAACGTTGATATATCGCGGGGTTGATATGTTATTATTTCTCGCTCGCGTATACAGGTCGCATGCACAGCCGGGTGATTAAAGCTCGCGACACTTTTACCTCGGTACAATCTCGCAACGCGTCCAATAGGAGGATTTGTTTTTCAGTAATTCTCGCGGGAAATGCCATTTTCCCGTGCGGACACGGTACGCGTGGCGAAACTTATCGAAGTAAAGGTGTCGCGACCTTTAATCATCCCGACAGAGATGCAAGATATGCAAGTAATGCCGTAAGTGCTCCGAACCTGCATCACATTGCATGAGCTTACGAGGTAAACATCGGGCATCGGACTGTCCACGAGCGAATGTCGGGCTCTCTTAAATCACCGTCATCGCCGTAACAAACTCGCGAAGAGCGATCCGAGTTTAGGGGCGTTTCATGCCGACGCCAATTCGATCGCGGCTGTAAATTCGCGCGCGGAGCTTTCCGGAATTTTTGAGGAGCCTAGTGGGGCAGAGGAGGAGAAGAGGAATACGGATGGCGGTAGGGAAGAGGGAGAATTGATGTAGCGTAAGAGGACGACGAGAGGGAAGACGAAGAAGGGCACAGAGAGAGAGAGAGAGAAAGAGAGAGAGAGAACGGAGGGTGCGTATGTTTGAGGATCGAAGAGGGACGGAGATAAACTGCGAGGGGTTGAGGCTGGATGCGAGAGGTGGTGTGGAACGGGATGCGGAGGGTTAGCAGGAAGAGGATGAGGAAAAGAGAGAGAGAGAGAGGAGTTGAGGGGGATGAGAGGGAGGAAGAGAAAGAGAGAGAGAGAGCGAGTGAGAGAGAAGGCGAGTGGGATAGTGCACGGATGGGTCTCTGGTTGCCATGGCGACAACCGTAGCCTAAAGCTATGCTTTTATTGATTCCAAGCCGCAAACAATGTGCAGGAGTGGATGTTTCGCTCTGTTCTCTCTCTATCCGTCTGGATAGTGAGGTATTAACGCACCCCCGAAATACCGATACCCATGGGCACGTGCCC
>NW_014555734.1:222766-231642 GCF_001313825.1 Dinoponera quadriceps
CCCGCAGCCACCGCCGCGAAGCGCCATCCGATTAATTCAGCAGTCTCTCGATATGCACAGTTCGCCGTTGCATTAAAATACACGGACTTCAAAGCGCACCCGCCGACGTATATAACGCAACGCGAGCGCCGACGTCAAAGGTTACGTCGTACCGCACCTTCCGCCGTCGCGCGTTCTCCGCCTCCCCCACCTTCCCCCCTTCGCTCCCTTCATGGTCCCGAATTTTTCGGGGATGCGAATTTTGTATACGGTGTGGTCGCGAGAGCGCGCCACGAAATGATTCATGGTGTCGCGGTTTCGCTCGGCTCTCGGATAATGTTTCGCGTTCCGTCGGGAAGAGAGAGATTGTTCCATTATACGCTGAGAGAAGTCCCGGTAAAACCATAGTCATCTTCCAGGCCGACTCTCAACTATATCTTCTTCTTCCGGTTTCAACCCGGAAAGTAGTAGCAGCGATACGCCATGTAAGATTATCATCACACTGGCGTCACGGCGACACACAGAAAAATGGTCCCTCCGACGATAATCCTTTCACTCGTCACGATCAGAGTTGCAGAGATTGAAATTGTTTCCTTTTCTTTTTTCTGAGTGTCAATCAGTAGCTCCGTTCGGATCCAGTCGAGTAACTGGCTCGTTACGATTTCATTGGGACAATTTTAGATGCATGACGATCTTAGGTAGGCACCGATGGAAAATTACGCAGTTACTTTCGACGCTAAACATATCCTTTATTATCTTAGCCACAGAAATAGTCGGGAGAGCCGTTTTTCTCATAAATGTCGCTGCAATGTCAGTGGTAATAATAACTTTACACGCATGTTGCTACTATTATAAAATATATTCGGTACCGAAAATAACATAATATAATTTTCTGTCGAAGCACGACGTAATTCTTTGAGAAGGACTTCTGTACGAAGAAAACGCGATACGGAGAGAACATTACACGCACGAGCGCGATCTCTGTTTAGATCGCGAACGCGACGTCGGAATTATAAATTAAACCGGGGATAGGTCGCCGGGCATATGAATACTTGAGATCGAAATTGAAAACGAACCACCGCAGGTAAATTCGGCGGTCGGCTGATATCTGCCGCTAAACAGCTGGCTGATTCGGCGCCAGTTAAAAGGGAGGAATCGCGCGGGAAATGCTCTCTTTCTTGTGCGAGGCTATCTTTTGAAAATCGAATCAATAACAATGAGCAAAACTAGCCATGCGAAAGTCAGATAGCGATTGAGTTTTCTACTCGATTACTACGAAGCGGACCACCCATCGCGATTTCTCCCCCGCGACTGAACAGTTTACCGCCCGCGGACGCGTTTCAATCGCGCGATATTCCAGGCATGCTCCTCTCGTAATATATTAGATCGCGAGCTAGGTATATTTAAAGTAATGAAATAATTTCCACTCCTAATAGATTATTTTATCTTGAGAGAAAGCGCAGGGAAGGGAGAAAGAGAGAGAGAGAGAGAGAGAGAGGAAGACAGAGAGAAACGCACATTTTATGTGATTTCTGCGTGGATTTTTTTAAAATGAGAGGAATTTGTTTTGCAGTGAAAATACAATACACCATTATTATTTTTATTATTGATATTACAGTTGTTTGAAAATTATATAATGTAATTCTTTGCAATATTAATCGTCAGTGTACGATAAATTTTCGTAGCAGTAACTTTGATGACGATAAAGTTTCACTGGAATTAATGGAATCTTTGGAATGTTAGTGCAGCTAATAAAGGTGAGATAATTTTTAAATCGAACATACTTAAAAGACTGCTCCCATGCGCACGTGCTCGTGAGTGTATTCGCATCGTTTCTCAACTGTTTATTCGGGACCCTTTGACGACAATCAGCGGTTGCCTTGAGAGTATGCGTTCAATTCGCGAAACGAGATCGTTACATCGGACGATTACGCTCGAACTCGCGCCGCACAGCGTCGCAGAACTCGTAGGACACGCCGTCGAACAGAACTAGCCACTGTAATTTTCATCTCTCATTATCCTTTCTTCGAGCAACAATTGTCTCTTTCGCTCGAAGGAAAGATTGCATCGAGACCGACTAACGGTGTGCGATTTCGAATTATTAAATTAGGAAACAGTCGGGCGTTCCGGCAAGACAGTCTTCCGTTAACCATTCAATTTTTCGATACTCGCTCCATCTTTCCCTCACTTTCTCTCCCTCTTTTTCTTCTTCTTTTGTGCACTAATATCTTCATTGATATAACTTAATATCATAGTATTATTATGTCATTATCGTATCAAACGTTCTTAGAGGGCTCGCCTTAAAATACCAATAAACGCTTTATCTCTCTCTCTCTCTCTCTCGCGATCAACGGAGGCGAATCTAAAACTCTCCCCTCTACACCGCGAAACTACGTTATATCACGTCGCCGGTCGCATTCCTCTCGCGATCTTCGATCCGCGAATACGTAACCAACTCGGCCCCGCCGTCACGTTTCTCTCTTTGCGCTTACCTGTTGACCCTCCTCGACTCCTCCAAGGAACGGCGATCGCGCTGTCGCGCGCGACGTCTCTATTTTTTCCCTTCTTCCTGCCTTCCCATATTGTTATTCAGATTTTCTCGTCGGGGGAGAGGGGGGGAATATCGCGCTGGTTAACGGGCGCGTGCACGCGTGCGTGCGTGCGTGAGCTCGCTCGCTCATCCGCGTTCGCGGTTGCGTGTGTGTATATATGCGTATTTTTTTTATTTCCACGGCAATCGCTCGATCGCAGGCGTGTCGCATTCTGACGCATGAAAATGGCCCAAAGGGATGCGCCAGCCATGATCGATGCTCCATCCGATCGGAGTCTACCGAAACTGCCCGTCAAATAATATATTCATAGCTTCCGGATGGTTGAACGCGACTCTCGGAAACCACCCCCGCGACCCTGCAATCGCGTCTACCCCCGCCAAATCCCTCTCTCGTCCGCTCGCTCTTCCCTCCTCCTCTCCCTCCTCCGCCTCCTCGTCCTCTTCCTCCTCCTCCTCGTTGCCCCTCACAGTGCGCAGTCCATCCGCACGCAAATCGACTGTCGAATAATTATCGAAAATACACGCGCGGCCGGCTCGCGTCGCTTTATTTTTTTTTTTTCGCCGTCGCTCCCTCTTCCGTTCTGTCCTCTGCCTCGCGGACATACGATTAACTCTTTGAGCTTTTGCCGATGCCGTTCGAAATATCGCCGCGTTATCTGGAGTTTTTCACGCGCCATTGCCTCGCTCGGCTGGTTCTATCTCCGCGTGTCCGGCGCAGCTAAGGGCGCGCGCGACCGCGCCGCGCGAATATCAGCGACGAGTTTTGCAGCGCGACGACGAGCACCACCGATGGCGAAGTAGATGAACCGCATTTCACGTACATCGGATATTGATAAACGGCGCCCGATACAACGCGAGCGTTTAAATCAACGCGACGGCGAAGTCGCGGATTTTATTCTCCACCGTCCCCCCCCCCCCTTGGTTGTTACACCGTAGCCGCTGTCGTATGCTAATTGACGGGTTTTATGGACGGGATAAACATGCGGCGAGCAGATGAACCCTTCAATGAACTCTACTCGCTGAGGGAGAGAGAGGGAGGAAACGAGGAAGAGAGCTGAGGTGATCTTTTCTAAAATATATATTTAAATTCTAAAAATATAGAGAATAAAATAATATATATACAAAGGAAAGAAAGTTTCTTTGGATTTATTACACGCGCTTGTTTAATATAAACAACATAATTTAATATCAAATATCATTTTGTCTGAGTGAAAATGTTGTTTCACTAGAGTAAATTATGTTGTTTCATTGTAGAAAAAGTACTATTTAGAGGAAATAATATTTCGTTTTCAAGAAAAAATATTTACTTCGTTATATATTAAATATTGTTTCACTGAAACATAAAAGTTGTCCAATATTTTTCTAATATAGTGTTATTTTTTTTTCAAATAATTTATTACGTGGTACAATCATTGTAATATTTGAGTGACAATACACAAAGAAAATATGTTATTTGATATATGAAGATATTTATTATTTGAAAAACCAAACAATTTTATTCACTGGAAAAAAGTAGTGTATTTCTGTCAAATAAACCTTATGTCTCACAAATCAATTTTTAAATACTTTTTTCTTAGTGTTGAATTATTAAATATTCGTTTATCCGCTCTATTCCAAGGGACAAATTTGTTTCTATTAAAATAATTTTATTAAATCCAGAGAAATTTTTTTTCTTTGTATATATGTATTCTTTTACACACACACACACATATACACTGGCTTATCTGTGTATTTTCCAGAAATCCGACGTGTAATTTTGGTTTCACAAAACTGACGGGATCGAATAATTTTACGTGTTGATCGATAGATTAATATTAATTGCGATACCGAATTGCTTGATCATATTATTTCCTTCTGTCAGCGTTCTCAAACGAGAATCCCTCGAATTTTATCATTCGGTATACTTCGCGGGATATGTGAAACACTCGAAGGAGAAAGTCCGGGCGAACGATGAGCTCGCGTGATTTACCCTTGTGTGTGTATATTCTCACAATAATCAGACTCCCAGTCGTCGTCGCGAAAGAAACAACGAGGAGGCGAGGACGAGAGACACAGAGAGAGCGGGCGGGAGAAGCAGGGAAAGAGAGGAAGAGAGAGAGAATGCGTTCCCTTATAGTCCGCGGCAATTTCTCTCACCGGCGGCGTGATTGCAGACGACCGAGGCGATTTTCCGCATTTCCTCCCCGATTTTCGTGCTCCGCGATTTTCGTGCTCCTCGCCGTGCTCCCTTCCGCTCCGGATCGTGCATCGAGCGAAAAAGAGCGAAGCACCAATCCTTCCCAATTTTGGCCGCGCGCTACCTTCATTAGGCCGATCGACCGTGCGCAAGTTGCGACCGATTGAAAGGGAAACGGGAAAGAGAAAAAAGAAGAGAGAAAGAGAGGGAACAAAATATATCTTTTAAGCTGCTCTTTCTCTTTTTATCCTTGTCTCTTGTTATTCTCTGTCTCTTGTTATTCAAGCTTGACTTGCACGACTTTACATAAAAATATTATCTTCATCTTCTCAATCATATCGACCGTCGTCTTTTGATATACGTTTCGTTTGATGAAGTAATTTCCCTACTTATTTCTAAGCAAAGTATGTACACGTAAAGCAATAACTATTACCACTTTGAATATCTTCGAAATAGAGAGAGAGTATACAGAAAGTACACAGTAAAGAAACATGTTATACTTATATTAAAACTGGTTCCTGTTAAAACATTTTTGTGTTAAATTTTTAATATATCCGTGTGTAAATTTAGTATATTGCTTTTATGTTATCTCAATATTTTGTGTTGAGTTAATATTTAATATGTGTAAGTATTAAAATAACAAATTTTATATTTCATTGCTGATTGATATATCATGTATATTAGAATTTTGTGTTAATTTTTGACATAATATTTGTGTTATTTTTCAACATATTCAATTGATGTTAAATTAACACAAAAATCTGTGTGGACCGTTTAGGACATGTGTTAAATCTAACGCAAAATATTCTACTGTGAAGAGTTTGGTTGAATTTATCTGGAGAAACTAAATACGTTTTGGTTGGAGGGAAACAGAATTTCTAGTTCTCATGTACCAAATTCTGTTTTTATAACTAGAAATTCTGTTTCCTTCAACCAAAACGCGTTTGGTTGCCCATTGTCAGATAGACTCAACCAAACTATATTTTTTCGCGTAGGAAAAAAGTTATCTAACAGAAATTGTGTGTGCACCAATACCGATCATCGATTCGGACACTTTTTGTGAATGTAAATTTTTTTCATCCTTTTAACTTTTTTTCCGTTTCCCCTCATCCTTTTTTAAGTCATTAATACACAGTAAAAAATTTTGCATTAAAATCGGTCCGCTGAAATTTTGTGTTACTTTAACATAGGGAATGCGTTACACATATTTATGTACTTTTTAATACGTCTCTCATGTTAAAGTAACACAAAATTTCAGTGTACCGTTTTTCATACAAAATTTTTCACTGTATAATAAAATTAATTGTTTTTATTTTTCGAAGATATTCTCAAAGCGGCGATAGTTATTGTGCCTGACCCTTGCATGCACACATGTGTACAGCATATTGTACATGGCATATTCTCAATCTCCGCTCGAAACGCTCGAACGTACACGTGGACAATTAAAAACAATACCTAGCGCGATCGGCGTCACGTAGTCTATCATAAACATATGCGTTAATCTACGTGACGAGCACGCATAATTCAATCCGGATTATTCTCGGCTAAATGATAGAAATATCGTTATACTCCACGTCCCTCTCTCGGCATGCGCTCTCTTCTTCTTCTTCTTTTCTCCGTCCACCTATCTCTCTCTCTCTCTCTCTCTTTTTTCTGTTCCGCTAAACACGCATAAGGGGACGAGACATGCGGGAATGGGGTAAAGCTGTAAAACGTCCTCTCGCACTCTTTTTTACCCGTTCTCTCTTTCCCGTTTCCTCTCATCCAGCAACTACGTGCTGCGTCTCTGTCCGGTTTAAAGGCGGCGTCGGCGGCGGTGACGACGGCGGCGGCAGCGGCGGCGAACTAAGTGCAAAATTATTTTAAAAATATTTTCTTAACCGCGTTAGAGAGCCTGAAAGCTGACCCGGCGCCACGCCGATGCGTGTGCGAGGGCGAGGGCAAAAAGAATTGGAAATGCCGCACAGCGGTTTTTCGACTTGCCGCGGTTTTCCGACCCTTTTTCCTCCTCCGCGAGGGCGACGACGATTTTCTCGTGTGTGCGTGCGACGTACGCGACGGTGTGCTCCCCGGTGAGTACCTCCGCTCCGAATACGATCTTCGTCGATGGCCGATCAATGAGTTTTTCCGAAATTATCGTACGAAATACCGGCGAAGCTGCGAGAGTCGTGAATAAAAAAATTCAGCAACGATGCAGCCAAGACTCGATTTTGTACGAAAAATTCTTGCCAAATTTCTGCCAGTGTTTTTCTTACTGACTCTCTATTGAAATGCTGTAATTACAAAAATTTCGTTTTTTAAGACTTTTCCCCCATCTCCTAGTTACTGAGGCAAATATATATATATATATATATATATATATATATGTATATATACTTTTTAGAAGCAGCGTCTTAATATTTCGCCCCTCAATATTTTGACTATTAATGCGAAAGGATTTTATCTGCCGTCCTATACGTCTCAGGAATGTTCGAAGTTCAAGATACATGTAATTATCGATTAGCGAAATTTGCGAGTTGCACAACAATGCATTTTGCGAAAAACATTCTACCAGTTCCTTCGCGTTGCTTGCACAAAGTGCATCTGCGTCTTCTGCGTTTTCGCGCATTTTGCCGCGTGATTTTGTTACTAGAAGGCGATAATATCGGAAGGTATATGGAAATTTTACGAACGATATTTGTTGTAATAAGTGACTTTTCCATTAGGCGAGAAGTAGATTTCGTTGCGCGCGCGCGCGCGTACTTGCACAGCTTTACATTTTACAGTATTACCTATACATCCTTTACACACCTTTTCCATCCCACGTACTTTTAAACCATCCTCTCTCTCTCCGGGCACCATACCACTTCGATGCTTTTTACGCGGTGCTTTTCTCTTATTTTGAACCTCTCCGTTGGTCTGGCCAAGAGTTTCCAGTCAGCGTTACGTAGAAAACGTTGAACTTGTTCGAGAGCTATTCCTCTCTCGGAAAAAGAAGTGGCACGGAGGAGATGGAAGAAATGGACGGAAAATGTCAAACAAATTTATTGCGTCTTCGTGACACAAAACTTGACGACGAGGCCGTCTTTGTGCTCCTTTTATTTCTCAGATAATGGCCGATATTTACTGTCAAGTGCGAGGAAGAATGAGTTCGCGTTACACGCATTTCCATTGATACTGTCGATGCGAAATAGCTCAACACGCGTTCGTTAATTGTAGGGAAATTCCGATTAACTTTTCATCATTAAAATGCGCCGTCGCTCGTCTCTCTCTCTCTCTCTCTCTCTCTCTCTCCCTCTCTCCCTCGCATCTCTATGTTAAGTATAAAATAATAATTGATAGCAATTATTATATAAAAGAAAAGTACTACATATCGTAAATCGCCCGAAACTTCTCTTATTCGTGAGATACTCCACGTGATGTTTTTTTTTACAAAGAAAATTTCTGTTAAAATTACGATTATGCGATTTTAAAAATATCTGCAATTTTTGTTATACATTTGTTCGCAAAAATCGGTACTAACTGAATGTGATTATTTAGATTTTTCTTAGCTTTTCATATTTATATTTAACAATTTTATTGTATATATATATATATATATATATATGACGTGAAAATCAGAAAGCTGGATTGAAAAATAATACAACTTTCTCTCTCTCTCTCTCTCTCTCTCCCTAGTCAAATCTTTTCATTAAACGCGACGTTCTAACATAGTCTCTCACGCTCGAGAGGTAGAAATTCTAATTTTCTCTCACGCACACACACATCCGCCGGCTGCCATATCGACGAACCTGATCAAAATATCTCCGTCGAATACTTAATTACTTCGATCTCACTATCTTGTAGATAGCTTGCTCTAACAGCCATGTACATTATATACAAGGAAGACTTACGATGGGGTTCCAATTTGCCGCGGGGCGCCGTCAGGCTGCGTTTAACAACTTTTTAATGGAGGCTTGGCGACCATCGTCGGCTCCGGCCGCCAACGTCGAAACGTTAATTCTAACGGGTGTCATCCAGAAAATAAGTTACTCCATCTCATCCCCGTGAGTGGGAAAGACGCGTTTTATCCCGAATTGTTTTCTTCCCGTGGAACACGGTATCGAACGAAGAAAATACGCTATTTTCTGGTAAGATTCCATCTTTACAAAACCCTAGAAAATAAAACGAGTAAAGAGCCCTGGGGGGGGG